>NC_061092.1:70052185-70054685 GCF_015104395.2 Macrobrachium nipponense
AATCCTTTGCCTGACACTGACAAGTTCCCAGAGCGCAGTTGATTCGGGAAAGATGGGACACTCAACAATGAAGACGGTCCCATTTTGTTATAATGGCCTTGAAGCTATGTCCTACTGAATTGAATTTTCAATACTGAAAAAAGCATGTCCTTGCAATTCCAGCTTATTCACTACCTGTACTGTACATGTTGAGATCAGATAATGTAATGCAATCGAAATAAATGAATATTCATTATGGTGACGTAATGAGAAATTGTTACACACACACACGCGCGCGTGCGCGCTTGCATATATATATATATATATATATATATATATATATATATATATATATATATATATACGTATACACACACACAAACACATATATATATCTATATCTATATATATATATATATATATATATATATATATATATATATATATATATATATATATATAAAATAAAGGCTCCTATGCCATGAATGTGAATGCCCATTTAGTAATATTCCGAAGCGATAACAATAACGTACCAACCAAAGCATCTTAAATCTGCTCTTGATAATGGTCGGGAAATGATGGCTCTTATGTGCCACCCTTCACAAAATCTCCTCTTTCTATACTGACCTACAAAAATGATCCTACGTATATCTTCCCTCGTCCGTTCAAGTAAGTTAAAGAAATACACAGACATAACAGCAATGTTCATGTGTGTATCTGCGTGTAGTAGCCGCATACAGATGCATGAGTGTTAGTGTAAGATAATTTGTTCAGTTATGCATGTGAATTTTCGACACTTTAAATTATGAGGCCAAAAGTAACCAACCGATATCGAATTTGTTCTAACTTGGAAATAGCCTTCGTCCAAACGGAATTTGTATATAACCGTCGAACCAATATTCGAACAACATACACGTTTGACGGTCCTTTGAGTTAAGTTATACCCAAGGTAAACTAAATTCGACGCAGTTTTAGTGGGCTACTTGGTTTTGTATATATATATATATATATATATATATATATATATATATATATATAATATATATATATATATAATATATATATATATATATATTTATATAATATATATATATATAGTATATATATATATATATATATATTATATATATATATAGATATATATATATATATATATATATATATATATATATATATATATGAGTCAAATGTCCATTAATATCTAATACGCTGTACCTCATAATTGATATATTTTAATGTATGTAAACTGAAGAGGATTTTTTTAGTTAATAAAAATTTCGTCCGCTCACTAGCGCAAACCTTGGAACCAAGAAATCAGGACGTACAGTGAAGCGCTCTAACCACATGGCTATCACGAGAGGTATAAGTTAACGCCATCTCTCAACAACAAATCCCTGTCGCGCTCAGTTATTCGTTGTTTTGGATTTGGCATCAACCCACCTTGACCTTGATAATTATGTAGTGCTTTTGTCGCACGTACCCAATTCATGAGTCTTATCCCATCACTGTGATCCATATATATGCATTAAGCTACAAATGTCCCTCAATATCTAGTTCGCTCTACCTCTGAATTGATATATTTTTATATATGTTAACCGAAGGAGAATTTTTTAGTTGATAATAATTTCGTCGGCTCACAGGCACGAACCTCGGAACCAAGAAATCAGGGGTACAGTGAAGCGCTCTAACACACAGCTATCACAAGAGGTATAAGTTGAAGCCACCTCTCACCGACAGATCCCTGTCGCCTCAGGTATTCGTTGTTTTGGATTCGGCATAAAGCCACCTCAACATTAACTGTGTAGTGCCTTTGTCACACGTAGCCAATTTATGAGTCTTAACACATTACATCACAGTGATTCATACATAAGCATTAAGTTATCAAGGTGCAAATGCTAAAATTATCTATTAGAAACCTAATAATTTTATTTACGACCAAGTTTTGTTTTAATTAATTGTAAGTGTAAGCCTCAATATCTGTTGAGTTATTGAAGCCCTAATGTAAAGACATTATTTGGCATTTACCAGAGAGAGAGAGAGAGGAGAATGGGGGAAGAATTTAAAATCTCTTTTGTTAAAGTCCATATTCACCTTTAATTTCTGCTATTCACCATCAGAATCATTTATTACAGATCTCTCTCTCTCTCTCTCTCTCTCTCTCTCTCTCTCTCTCTCTCTCTCTCTCTCATCTTTCTCTCTCTCTCAGTTAAATACCGAATAATGTCTTTACATTATAGCTTCAGGAACTTAGCAGCTATTGAGGCTTTCACTTACATTTAGTTAAAATAAAACTGTCACAAATAAAAAATTTTCGGCTTCACTCTTGTTATGTAGATGTTGTTAATGTAATCACTGATAAAAACTTCCAAGTGAGTCATTAAAACCATTTTAAGTTGAACAAATACTAGCAAAATGTTGATTGCAATGAGTTTCCAGCGTTAAGTAATAGAGGGAAAATCATAGTATTACTGAGGCCTAGTGTCAAAAATACTGCACACTTCCCAACAAGGTATTTCTTCAA
>NC_061092.1:70062185-70079685 GCF_015104395.2 Macrobrachium nipponense
AAGCATCTCCTATTCTTTGTCTGCCCTTGTCCGTACCTCTCTAGAAGATTCACATTGATTTAAAAATTTTGTTTCTAAGTCCGACATAGCAACTCCATCGGCCTGCGAATAGATTTGCTTTTTAAAACAAACATAGAGTCTTGCAAAGTAAGTTCCAGTATTTTTTTTAAATAAACCTATTAAAACCATGAAACAGAGTATCATTCCTGATGAAAATCTTGTTTAAAATAATATCAGTAGTTTCGTTTAATGGTACATTAATGAAAAGTGATTCAACATCGTAACTAACCATAAAATAGTCACTATCCTGGTTGATAACTTAGAAACGAAATTTCTAAATAAAAGGTTAATGTTCTTTTAAACCAGCATACTACAGGAGATATGTAGACGACAATTTTGCTCTTTTTAAGTACCGTTGGCAATGTGTACATTTTGCCATTTCTTAATATTAATATTACAAAAAGCAATTCTGAATTCACCACAGCTGTCTATAAAAAAAGACCTATACGGGATCAGCCAACAACTATTATAGTTCATGCCATAGAACCTTTAAATCAAACACCATTTATATCTTTGTCTATAGCGCATTAAAATACTCATCCAGTTGGCCAACTTTCCATAATGAAGAAAAAATTTTAATAAGTTTTTTTCAGAAAAATTTCTATCCCAAAGACATAGTCCTTAGAATCATTAATAAACTATTAACCAAATTTCTCCAACCACCTTTACCCAACTTTGATGTTCCTAAGAAACTGCTCTTTCCCTCTATCCCTTCTGTGTTTCATACTAAATTCTCACGTTGACTTACACAGATCAGTGAACAATAAATTCAATTTCTTCAATTAAAACTCATTTCTAATAACCCATACAAGATAAGTTCATTTTTCAGCTGCAAAGATCGCTTGCAGTTCTTCATGAGACCTAATGTTTGTTTGATCTCTTGTAGGCTGGCAAAGAAACACGAGCAAAGATATGTTTCTTTAATAAGAGGTTACTATACAAACTGACGGCTAAACAGAGACTAACAATATTCGTTACATACATATAAAGGAAAGTATTTACAGAACTCTCGCTTGTTTATTTACATTTGAAACCAATTACCATTACAATATAATTTCCGAACAACCCATTACATAACTAGTAAACAAATAAATATGGATATTTGGAGGTATATTACACACCTCCCCCTAAGACGTCTAGGGTGATAATATTATAATCCCTGGCGTCTGAAAATCCTTCTTATTCATATGTATTTTTCTTCCATTTTACTTGTAGACGATCAGGTTCTTTCGTGGAGCTGGTGTAGGCAAGATTGATTTGCTAATAACCTCAGCAGTAGAATTATCTTGTGGCCTCTCCACATCCTTTGGTTTACTGGGAGTATTAGTTGCATCAAGGCTTGATCCATATATCGGTAGAAAAGGTCGATGTTGTGTCAGGAACTTTCGGTTTCTCCACAAAATGCGCCCACTGCCCATCTTTACGAGATAATCTCGCCTAGATCCAATGCTGACAACAACACCTGGGAGATTTCAAAGTCCTGTGGTGTGATCGTGAACATTAACATAACTACCCATTTTCAAATGAGAAAGGGGTCTGGCAGTACTGTCGTATCGCTGCTTCGCCTGACTTCGCAAATACCCTGCTTTAACATCATATTCCTCTGCTTTCTTTTGCCACTCTCTGGCAAATGAACGACGATGTGTTGGAATAAAAGACCTGAGGGGATGACAAAGTAAAACTTGAGCTGTTGATCTGCCATCAGCAAGAGGTGTATTCCTAAGCTCCAACATTCCATAGGCAAATTTATCCGCATCCAGGTTTCCATTCTTAGCAGTAGTCATAATCAGCTTCTTGATAATTTTCACTGATACTTCTGCATGTCCATTTGCCTTCGGATTATACGGCAAAGTAATGCGATTTTCCACTCCCCAGCGAGATAAAAAAATGTCTCAAAGCTGATGAAACAAACTGTGGTCCTCCATCAGTTTTCAACAAAACAGGAACACCAGTATCTCAAAATATAGCCCTACAGTGACCGTATTAGATTAGCTGCAGAAGCTGTCCTTTAGAAATGTCAGAAGTACACCATCTTCATGCATGTCAAGGACATTCACAACTGCAACATGCAAGGGATCAGTGGATCCATCCTCATACAAACAATTTTCTTCCGTAGGATCCTGAACTGGTGCACGCGATAAAGCATCTGGAATACAATGAATACTTCCCTTCTGCCAGTGGACAGTAAAACTGAAATGACTTAGCTTCTCTCTCATGCGTTGAAGTCTTGGGTTTTCAATTTCACCAAGTGACTTACTGTTAAGAATTAGTATCAATGGTCTATGATCTACCACAATATCAAAATGAGGTAATCCAGCCAAATAAGTATGACATTTCTTTATTGACCATAATACAGCTGTCATTTCCAGCTCTATCACAGAATATCTTGTTTCAACATCTGAAAGGAATCTTGGGCCACAATGTGTTAGTTTCCAGTCCGGTCCATGCTTTTTAAGTAAAGCAAATCCCAGACCATACAGTCGTGATGCATCTGTCTTCAACATGGTTGGCAAAGTTGCATCAAAATGTGCAATTGCAGGGGGTGTAGTAAGTGCTTCCTTTACTCTCCTACAAGACAAATCATGCTGTGTTGTCTAACACTATTCATTAGGCTGCCTCTGTAAATCTCTGAGTGGCTGTGCTTCATGTGCAATTACTGAAGAAAAACTTCCAAGCTGATTAACAAGTCCCATAAAAAATCGAAGATCTGTTATATTTTGTGGTACAGGAAAGTCTGCAATAGCAAAAAATTTGCGAGAATCAACTGCGTAGCCATGGCTCGAGATTTAATACCCACAAAATTAACACGTTTTGTAAAGCAAATTTTCTGAGGATTAAGAGTTATCCAAAACTCATCACATCTTTGCAAGATAGAAATAATATGGGCTAGATAATCCTTATAAGAATAATCATATGCAAGAATATCATCAACTATCTTTACAGTGTTTTTGTGGCATATCACCAAGAGCTTGGTCTCCTCTTCGATTATATTCATCTCCTGAAGAAATAAGTCCCATTACCACTCGCTTGAATTTATAGTGACCCAATGGGGTAATGAAACATGTGAGATCCTGGTCTTCTTCTGCAATCTTGACTTGGAAATATCCCATTTTTGCATCTAGTGTAGGGAACAATCTTGCCCCAGTGCTAATAGAAGCTACTGCATCATATGGTGATCGTACAGGATAAGTGGGTCTACATACATACATACTTATTAAGCTTAGTCACATCAACTCACAATCTTACTATGGGATGAAACCATTCTGTTGGATGCTCAACCTTACAGATAACATCTTTCTCCAAAAGTTCATCAAGCTGATCCTATATTTCCGGCCTCCAGCTTTATGGTATAGTGTGCAGGGCTGTCGCAGCAAATGGTCTCACATTCTCAGACAGCTTTATATGCATGGGACCTCCATGCATCTCCCTCAGTGTTTTTGTGGCAACAAAAACCAAAGGAAATGCTGATACCAAAGCTGCAGCATGCTCTCCCCTTCGTCTTCAGTTGGATCACGTTCATAAGGCCACCTTGGAAGTGCAACAAGAGAATGAACTACATAACAAGTAGTGTCTTTTTTCTCTTTGTAGTCCTTTGGGCGCTTCTCTTCATCTGAATCTACAGACAGTTGCACAGGAAGAGAATTACTTTGAGCAGGAAAATCCTCCAGTAGAATTCCCAAAGCAATAAAATCAAACCAGCTTAATAAAGCTCCCTTTACTTCTTTCACCACAGTTATTTCAGCTTGAGTTTGTCGATCACCAAGCGAAGGGTGCGAAGTAAAAGTTCCCACACAATTAAGGGTCTGATAACCAGCAGAACAAAGCTTTTAAATTTTAGAAGGTTCAAGCATATAGGGATATATACCAAGAGACCTCGCTACATTGAGGCCCATCACTGTAGCTTCTGCTCCCAAATACGGTGTCCATAGTATAGAAGAGTTCCCTGCAGGATGGGTAATGTGAATCCGAACTTTCGGGGTTGCTTGATAAATGACACTGCTAACATACACATCACTTATGATCATATGTACATCCCTGTTAAGTCTACCATTTGATTTTAGCTTTGAATCTTTACTCTTTTTTCAGCAAAGAGGGAGTTTCCTTCCCTGTTGACCTACACACAACAGCAAAATGTCCAATTGTTACACATTGGGAACACTTTTTGCCCTATGCCTTACACCTAAAGCATCTTTCATTTTTAAATAAACTGTTTGGTGCTTTCTTGTAGTCTCTTTTGTACCGTGAAACTTTTGATATACTCTGTGGGATCATTCCTGGTATTGTGGTGCTATTCTCATTAGCACTCTCAGAAGCTCGACAAATATCTACAGCCTTCTGCAAATGCAGGTCCTTCTCCTCTAGCATACATTTTAGAGCTTGTTCATCATGAGTGCCAACAACAATATAGTATCTCAATCTAGTGTCCATACACAAAGAACAAAAATTACAGAATGCTGCAATTTCCCAGATACCACAAAGGAAATCGTCGAAACTCTCACCTATTTCTTGTTTCCTAAGGTAAAATTCTCTTCTGTCGACGATGATATTCCGTTGGCCGCAGAAGTGACTTTCCATGGTATTAAGTATAGTTTCAAGATCTGCATCAGCCAAAAACAAGAGGCCATATCACAATGTTCGTGTTCAAAGAGAAGCGAGAACCGACCTTTGCTCAGCAGGCGTTAATGATTTGATTCCAGTCACCATTGCATATCCTTCAAATTTATGCCGACAAGCATCGATCTCCTTCAAAGAGACTGACGATGACAGCTGAGGTGCAGGAGTGGCACTATGAGGAATTTTATACCGGCACTGTGCATCATTTTGTGTAATTTCCGCACCTCCACTTCATTGAGATATTCGTTGACATTTCCATTTTGTGCGCTCATCATAGTTTCTAACATCGTAGCTAAAAGTTCTTCCCTCTTCTGAGCCATATCCGCTTGCTTCGCCAACAGCTCCATCAATTGTTCTAGTTGCTCTTCCATCGTGTCAATCAAATCTTAAATTTTGAATCACTTCTGACTATGATCATTCCACCAGCAGAACAGACCCTAATCACTGCGCCATGTTTGATCTCTTGTAGGCTGGTAAAGAAACACGAACAAAGATATGTCTCTTTAATGAGAGGTTACTATACAAACTGACGGCTAAACAGACTACAATATAATTTCTGAACAACCCATTACATAACTAGTAAACAAATAAATATGGACATTTGGAGGTATATCACACAATGATGTATATAAATTCACATGCCCTGGATGTCCGGACTACTACATTGGATCTACTCGTAAGCTATTGCAAGTTAGATATTGCAGCCACATGGGTTTCAGTTTTCGTACAAGCAAGGGACTTAAACAGCCAGACTTTTCTAACATTAAAAATCATGCTGCAATATGCCAAGTAAAGTGCTTGAAACAGCACTTCTCTATTATTGGATATACAAAGGACCATGATCATTTAACTACTGTAGAGTCATTGCTCATTAAAAGGATAGTTCCCTCTCGGAAAAATAACACCATGCTTCACCTCCGTATTTGGCACAAGTGACTTTTGTTTTGGACGTCAGTTTTGCCAATCCTTCTTCATATTTAGCCTTGGATGGTTAGTGTCTTCATTCTCTCTCTCTTCTTACAGTGTTTAGAAATTTTTAACTTTTAACTTTTACTTTGCTTTTTAAACCATTAATTTTCAATTAGCTTGTAATTTTGTGAATTCATTTTTATAATGTAATTACTTGTATTGATTACAGACTGATGATGCACAGGAATTTGTGTGTGAAACGTTTATGATAATAAATTATGGCTTTCTACTAGATGTATCATGATACCTTCTTAAGTATTGTTATCTTGCCGACTGAAGAATATATATATTATATATATATATATATATATATATATATATATATATATATATATATATATATATATATATATATATATATATATATATATATATATATATATATATATAACAACAAATGTCCTTTAATATCTAATTCGCTCTACCTCAGAATTAATATATTTTCCTATATGTTTAACCGAGGGGGAATTTATTAAGCGATAATAGAATTGGCAATCGACAGGCGCGAACCATCGACCTCTCAATTTCAGGACTGGCAGTGAAGCCCCAGACCGCCCCGCCACCGCAAGAGATATAAGTATATGCCGCCTCCCACCTCATATACCTGCCGCGCACAGGTATTTTTTGTTTTGGAGACTGCATACAGCCCATCTCGTTCTCGGTTGCGTGGTAGTGCTTTTGCCCGCACGTAGTCATTATATAAGTCTATCACATTACCGTGATTCATATACATATATCGAACTACAAATGTTCTTTAATATCTAATTTGCTCTACCTCGGAATTAATATATTTTCATATATGTTTAACCGAGGGGGAATTTATTAAGCGATAATAGAATTGGCGATCAACAGGCGCGAACCATCGACCTCTCAATTCCAGGACTGGCAGTGAAGCCCCAGACCACCTCACCACCGCAAGAGATATAAGTATATGCCGCCTCCCACCTCATATACCTGCCGCGCACAGGTATTTTTTGTTTTGGAGACTGAATACAGCTCATCTCGTTCTCGGTTACGTGGTAGTGCTTTTGCCCGCATGTAGTCATTATATAAGTCTATCACATTACCATGATTCATATACATATATCGAACTACAAATGTTCTTTAATATCTAATTCGCTCTACCTCGGAATTAATATATTTTCATATATGTTTAACCGAGGGGGAATTTATTAAGCGATAATAGAATTGGCGATCAACAGGCGCGAACCATCGACCTCTCAATTCCAGGACTGGCAGTGAAGCCCCAGACCTTCCCGCCACCACAAGAGATATAAGTATATACTGCCTCCCACCTCATATACCTGCCGCGCACAGGTATTTTTTGTTTTGGAGACTGCATACAGCCCATCTCGTTCTCGGTTGCGTAGTAGTGCTTTTGCCCGCACGTAGTCATTATATAAGTCTATCACGGTAATTTGATAGACTTATATAATGACTACGTGCGGGCAAAAGCACTACCACGTAACCGAGAATGAGATGGGCTGTATGCAGTCTCCAAAACAAAAAATACCTGTGCGCGGCAGGTATATGAGGTGGGAGGCGGCATATACTTATATCTCTTGCGGTGGCGGGGTGGTCTGGGGCTTCACTGCCATTCCTGGAATTGAGAGGTCGATGGTTCACGCCTGTTGATCGCCAATTCTATTATCGCTTAATAAATTCCCCCTCTTTTAAACATATATGAAAATATATTAATTCCGAGGTAGAGCGAATTAGATATTAAAGGAATTTGTAGTTCGATATATGTATATGAATCACGGTAATGTGATAGACTTTTATATATATATATATATATATATATATCTATATATATATATATATATCATATATATATATATATATATATATATATATATATATATATATATATATATATATATATAGATATATATATATATATATATATATTAGGCACGTACAGTCGGTGCCACCACTTTTAGGGCTGCTGCCTTGTATAATAAGGCGCCCTATGAGGTAATGTTAGCCTTGCGATAATCTTACGCTAAGTCAGTTGGTATTGCACTTCCATATTCAATAGTGTCTTGGGGTTTGTAGATCACTTACGAAGTCAGTATTATCTTCTTGGTTATGACGACGATGTGTTAAACTCATGATGGTTCGGTGATGAGGTGAGGTTCTTCTAGAAACACGAGGTATAAAAATATATATATTCTTCTAAGTTTACATGGTGAAGATCAGGTATGATTGTACAAGTCTTCTAATGACGATAGCTTGATCGCTTCTGCCAATGATGATGGCTAATTCTATTCTCTCTACATGATAAAGCTTAGGTAAAGAGATACAGGTCTTCTAATGACGATAGCTAACTCTCTTCTGCTCTGTTTTACATCTCAGTTACCAGTCATAAAGGAACAGACAGTAGTTCGAACATATGAACATACATACAATCAAAATGAAACACACTACAGATCACGTAGGCCGTTTGAATTATAGGTCTCGGTATTTGTCTCAAGCAGGGAGCTTGGACTGTTTCATAACAAATGAATGACCACAGATGACGGCATGTCAACTTAGCCTACATACTTTATTGTATACGTCATCTTTAGCGTCTCTAGTCTGATCACATTCCTGCAAGCAATATGGTTGACCTCTTTAGTCTTTTATATATATGGAATAACATTCCATATTTTTATTATGTAAACACTTACATTAGCTCGGTCAGCTACCAAAACCAACTACTGAATATTACTCAAACTTGACTTGCATTTGACTTATAAGAATGTGATACAGACACTATGTGAATATATATATATATATTATATATATATATATATATATATATATATATATATATATATATATAGAAAATACTTATAAGTAAAAAAAATTCATGGTGTACACAAATACAGATTCAAGTAATAAAATAGTTAGACATAAATTATGCATATAAACTATCGTAAATAGTAGTGATCACGTGATATATACTGATACAGTTGTTCACTTCATCTCATTAAGATACATATGCTACAGAAAATACTAATGTACTCATGATTCTGTATTTCTCTATGCTAACTGAAATTAAGTTGTGATAAAATCTGATCCTATGTGCCCCTAACAAAAGTTTCGTATTCAATTTTCTCGCGTGCATCCTCTGAGGTTAATTTTTAAACTTTATTAATAGGCTAGAGATGCAACGAAAGAACCCACTATGTAACTAATTTTTATATAAACTCTGGTTTTTTTTTTTTCAAGAAAATGTGACATTTTCCCATGAATGTGATTTACTTGAATTGTCATAGTCTAATGTTGCAAGTAAATTTTTCATATACATGTCTTGATACTTCTAAATGTCCGTTTACCAAAGTCATAACTGATTTATTGACTCTAATTGTCTATGAGGTTCAGAAAAAATTAATTCATTTTGTTGTTATAGAAATTCTGTTTGCTTATTTTATTTATTCATTTTAAAACGATTGCAATCCTTAACTAATTGCATTGCACACACAAATAAGAATAGGTTATGGCATGTCATGTCATCGTGACCTATGAACCACATGTGAAGTTCATGAGCTAAGCATTCCTCTCTCCAGTCAACCTGCTTTGCAAGCGCGAGATGAAGCCTGTGCAAGCAGATATTTGAGGTATAAAGGAATCAATGCTGATACGGCAAACGCGACAGACCTTCTAGAACTGATGACGTCGTCACCAGCTTAAGAGTTACGTTACTTGCTGTAAAAGAAACGACTTAGTATAAATTTTTTTTGTTTTTTGTTTTTTAATAGTCGACCCACACGAAAAGAATGTCTGAAAAAAAAACAGTACCAAAATTGAACAATATATTAGTTTCATGCTGGAAATCTGCATGATTGTAAAATAAATGTAGTTATGTTAAATTAAATATTCCTTATTTAAACTAATGAAAAAGGTTTCCATACAAATTCTATATATATTATTAGCCCTGTTTAAGATTATTCGCATAGATATACATTTTCACTTCTAGACTTCCTGACTTTATAATCTATTTTATTTTATTTTATTTTATTTATTTATTTATTTATTTTTTTTCATTGACTACGAATACAAATCACCGGGACAGACAATATGTCAGTAGGTTTTGATATGTGTTTGAACTTTTAGCTTATTTGTCATTACTAAAGCGTTAAGTTAGAGTTCAAATCTTTACGCATATATATTTGGATATTTAATTATCCAAATATATATGCGTAAACCTAGCCACCTGGGGGGGCAACCAAGTCCTTATGGGTGCCGGTCCCAAGCCCGGATAAATAGGGAGGGTTGGTGTCAGGAAGGGCATCCGGCTGTAAAAATCTGTGCCAAAACCAAAAATGGAATGAGCCGAAATATGGAAAGAGGTAATGCTAGGGCGTACTCCGTAAACGACGCACAGAGACATCGCCCTAACTCTGTGGTAAGGCGAGGGCTACTGCATCAGGAGCGGGTGCAGCTAAAGAAGCGAGCTCACATTGGGTTCAGAGTATGTCAGCTAAATGTTGGGTCCATGACTGGGAGAGGTAGAGAATTGGCTGACTTGATGAGAGAAAAGAAAGTAGATGTTGTGTGTGTGCAAGAAACCGCTGGTGGAAAGGAAATAAAACTAAAGAGTTGGGAGATGGATATAAGCTATATTATAGTGGAGCAAATAAACAAGTTAGAAATGGGAGTTGCATAGTACTGTCTAGTGAACTAAAGAACTCGGTAATAGAAGTGCATAGAAAGAATGACCGTATCATCAGATTGAAGATATGTTATGGAGGAGAGATTCTGAATATTATAAGCGCATATGCACCACAAGTTGGTTGCACAGAAGAAGAGAAGGGAAATTTCTGGAGAGACATGGATGGAATAATGCAAGAACTGGAAGAGCATGAGAGGGTGATAGTTGGGGCAGATTTGAAGTGGCCATGTCGGAAGTGAAAATGAGGCGATTGGGCGGGTGCATGGGGGCCATGGAATTGGGGAGAGAAACCCAGAAGGAGAGAGTGTAGTGGACTTTGCTGTGTCATTCGACATGGCAATAGTAAACACATTTTTTGAGAAGAAAAGGGAACACCTAATAACATATAGGAGTGGGGGAAGATTCTCCCAGATAGACTATTTCTTGTATAAAAGGATAAATCTGGTGGAGGTCAAGAACTGCAAAGTTATTCCAGGCGACCATGTAGCCCCCCAACACAGGCTGCTATGTATGGACTTGAAGTTGAAAAGGGAAAGAAAAACCAAAGCTAAAGGGATAAGGAAAATTAAATGGTACGAATTACAGAAGGAAGGGGATAAGAAGAGAGAGTTTAAGAGGAGGGTTTTGGAGGATATTGATATAGGGATTGAAGATGTTCAAGAATGGTGGGCACGAAATGCAGCAGTAATAAGAAGGCATGGAAAGGAGCTGCTAGGAGAGACATCTGGTATCATATGGGAAGAAAAGGATAGTTGGTGGTGGGATGAAGACATTGAGAAAGTAGTAAAAGATAAGAAGGAGGCAAAGAAAAGATGGGAAGAGTCACAGTCAGTGGAAGACAGAAATAGGTACAGAGAGAAAAACAAGGTGGTGAAAAAGGTGGTAGCCCAAGCTAAAGCAAAGTCGTATGATGATGTGTATAATGAGCTGGGGACAAAGGAAGGATTAAAGAAGATGATGAAGCTATCAAAGGCTAGAAATAAGAGCACCAAAGATATAACACACATCAAACAAATAAAGAATCAAGAGGGTGTAGTGCTTAGAAAAAGGAGGAAGACATTGTGAAGAGATGGAAAGAATATTTCGAACAGTTGTTAAATGAAGAAAATAATAGACTAATAAGAGAGGATGGGCAAGTGAACATTGGCATGGTAATGAGGTTTTCTAGGCAAGAACCGGTTACTAAATGCACTGAAGAAGATGAAGAATGGGAAGGCAACCGGACCAGACATGATCCCGGTGGAGGCATGGAAAGCATTAGGAGATGAAGGAGTGGATATACTGTACGATCTTATGATAAAGATCCTTGAACAGGAAAAGATACCAAATGAGTGGCGTGGGAGTATATTGATCCCAATTTTTAAAGGGAAAGGCGATGTCCAAGAGTGTGGTAATTATAGGGGCATTAAATTGATGTCCCACACTTTGAAGATACTGGAAAGGATGATAGATGCTAGACTGAGAGAAGAAGTACAAATAGGTAAAGAGCAGATGGGATTTATGAAGGGAAGGGGAACAACAGATGGTATATTTTGTCTGAGGCAAATAATGGAGAAATTCGGGGAAAGACAAAGGGACCTACATATGGTATTCATTGACCTTGAAAAGGCTTATGACAGAGTCCCGAGACAAGAGGTATGGAGGAGCCTGAGGGAGAAGATGGTGCCAGAGAAGTATGTGCGATTGATACAAGAGATGTACCGGAATGTATTTACCAGAGTGAGGAGCAGTGTTGGGGAGACAGAAGGTTTTGAGGTGAGAGTAGGATTACACCAGGGGTCGGCTCTGAGCCCATTTATCTTTAACATAGTGATGGATGTTATAATAGAGGAAGTAAGGGAGACAGTACCATGGAACATATTGTATGCGGATGATATTGTTCTGTGTGCAGAGAGCAGGGAAGATCTGGAAGTGAAATTGGAAAGATGGAGACAAGTACTGGAGGACAGAGGAATGAGAATAAGTAGATCCAAGACAGAATATATGTGTTACCACCACTGAGGGGGATGATAGAGAAAGTATTCAGCTTGGTGGAGAGCAAATAAGGAGAGTTGATAAGTTTAAGTATTTGGGATCTTTTGTTAACGCTGGAGGAAGTATGGAAGAAGAAGTAAAACATCGGGTACAGGCAGGCTGGAACAACTGGAGAGCGGCCTCGGGAGTTCTTTGTGACAAAAGAGTGCCGCTTAGGTTAAAAGGAAAATTTCACAAGACGGTGGTAAGAACAGCAATGCTGTATGGTACGGAAACAGCAAGCATGAGAAAAGCAGAGCAGAAGAAGATGGATGTGGCAGAAATGAGAATGCTTAGGTGGATGTCTGGGGTAACAAGAGTGGATAGGATCAGAAATGACTACATAAGGGGGTCAACTAAGGTGGTGGAAGTATCAAAGAAAGTGCAGGAGGGGAGGCTGAGATGGTATGGACACCTGTTGAGGAGAGATGAGGACCACGCTGGGAGACATACTATGGGAGTGGAGGTGCAAGGAAGAAGAAGAGAGGGAGACCAAGAAAGAGATGGAAGGACTGTGTGAGAGGAGATTTACATGAGAAGGGAATTGATGAGGCAGAAGTGCAAGATAGAAATAGATGGAAACGGCTCATCCGAAACGGCGACCCCATATAAAAATGGGAAAAAGCTGGGAAGAAGAAGAAGAAGAATTTGGATATTTAATTAACCTATGGTTACGTT
The DNA here is from genome assembly GCF_015104395.2 of Macrobrachium nipponense. Lineage (NCBI taxonomy): Eukaryota > Metazoa > Arthropoda > Malacostraca > Decapoda > Palaemonidae > Macrobrachium > Macrobrachium nipponense. Next base: position 70,075,180 of record NC_061092.1, read on the forward strand.
TTGCTTATTGATTTTATCGTGATTCCTTTTTTATTATAATTTGTAACCCTTCCGACTTCTTACGGAGTGTATTATATTGACTCCACTTGTATCCATATTTATTTTTTTGTTATTTTTATTTTTATTTATTTATTTATATATATATATATTTGATAAATTAATGGTTGGCTTGAATATGTAGAAAAGTGTTCTAGCGGCGTACCGTATAAGGCTACTTGCGGTATCAATTCTATACAAGATATGAATGATAAAGGTATTTAAAACTGCGAGAACCGCTATAATCCAGTTCTGATCCAATATCACGAATGTAACTCGTAAGACATTGACACTTTCTTATTTATCCGTTATTCTGCCAAACCGATTGACTCTGGGTGATAAAATATAGTATTGGTTTTTCCTAATGGAAAGGAGTTCACACACGAGTTAAGGAGATTATTATTGATTTACACCACCCGAGTCAGATTATCATGTGTTGAATTCCATGTTTACTGATTTAGCACTCATAAATATTCCTAGCGCACTCAATTGCGGTGTTTGTTTTTAGTGCTATTAATTCTATATAACGTGTTAAGGAAGTATTAACACTAAGAAATGTTTATTCCCTCTGTCAGACTCGTAATTCTGTTAATAATTCTACGTATATTCTTTCAAGGATTGATTTGGCACAGGATAGGCCCCTAAACTGACAGGTGTCTTAGTGTATCCCTTGTTTTCGTGACACGTGTTACAATTATTTATGTGCTTTTTATATCTGTAAGCATCATAGGCCAGTAAAATAGTGATTTGGCTTTCTGTGACATAATAGAGAACCCTGGATGACGGAATGCAACCAGTTTATGACGATTGGTATGAAAGAGATTATTACTAATACCTGGTCGTTAGTCACCTGCTGTGTTCTTCGGGTTTTCCTCGTCACGGACCTACATATAATATTACGTTTGATTACATTATTCTGATACACATACTTTAAATATACTTTTGCTTTAGGGTTTCTGCTCGAAGTGTTTATTGGTTTGCTTAGCCGCTGACCCTGTTTCCGTTCGAAATGTTTATTGTTTTTGCTTAGCTGCTGACCCTTGCTTTGTTCAGTTTGTAACAGTTCTGCGCTCCAACCCAGATATTCAATGCTCGCGATCTCTTCGGTTAAGGAATTTTCTTGTTTAGATACGGTTTTAACAGTAGGCACGGATGTTTCTATATCTTTTAGTCTAATTAATGGTTCTTTGCAGTATGGTGCGGGATTGCGGGATAATGCGTCAGCTATGATAATTGCTTTCCCAGGTAGATATCTTATCTTGGCTCCAAAGACCTGAATGATCATTTGTCACCGAGTTCCTTTTGGACTGTGATTAAAGCCTTTGAAAAACTCGGTAAGTGACTTATGCTCAGTGAGGACTTTTAACAGGATAGCCGTAGATTATGAACTTGAAATGTTAACGATACCTAGCCCTTCCTTGCCTATTACTGCATATTTACTTTCAGAGGGCTTTAGTTTACGTGTATACAAAGCTATAGGGAAGAACTGTTTATCATATTACTGAAGTAATACCCCTCTTACCCCTTGGTCTGAGGCGTCTATTGCAATAAAAAAAATTCCTTATTTAAATCAGGGATTTTTAAGTTAGGTGAGCTGCATTATTCCGCTTTTAAGATATCGAACGCCTGTTGATGCTTTTCTGACCATAATAAATATACGCCCTTCTTCGTAAGATCTGTTAAAGGAGCTGCTATGATTGAAGAGTTACATATTTGCATACGATTGTAATACCCACTACAGCGCAAAAGTGCTGTATCCCCCTTTTTATGTTAATAGGTACCGGAAGTTATGAATAGCCGACACCTTACCATGGACTACTTTAAGACCTTGACTAGACATTTAAAACCCAGATAAACATGTTCGGTTTTTAAAAACTCACATTTAGATATTTTACTCTGAAATTATTTTTCTTTGTCTCTGTAGCACTAGCTCTAGTTTATGTGAATGTACTTCTAAGGTATTTAGAAAAGATTATAAGACCAACCATATAAGCATGTAGGGCATCCCCTATAAGTCTCCAAACACAATATTGTAATTGGGGCACAACGTAAGCCGGAGGCATACGTAAAAATTGATAATGTCCCCTGAGTGTGCTGAAAACGGAGTATGAGGTACAATCACTTAGGTAATGGTATCTGGTTAAAGCTTTCAAGTAAGTCCAAGCTGGTGAAAAATTTATTCTAACCTAACAGAGATAAGATGTCGTTGGTACATGGCACTGGAAACTATCGGGAATCGTTTCCTTGTTTAAGCGACAGAATCTACGCAGATACGCCAAGTCCGATCTTTTATGGCATGACGTTTGAGGGAAAAATTATATGGGCTTATTTGATTTCCTTATGACTCCTATTACTAACATTTTTCAACTTCGTCATTTATCTCTATTTTGAAATTTCATTGGGGTTCTACACGAAGGTACGTATATAGCTTTATGTTTGTCCTAAGACCGTATTTTGTTTTCAATGACATCCGTTTTTCTCCCAGAGATCACTCGCTAGTGGAGAAACTTCCTGGTATTCAGGTAAAAGATAAAAAAATTTCTGCTGAATCACCTCTGCTTGAATGACTTTATGGATATTACTTTAGATAGATTATCAGAGAGATTCATCTACGACTGTTTGGGCGGGATTAAAAATTAGCAACAATAAAATATGCGATATTTAAAACTTCCGTATCCACGATATGTATACATTTGTGGATCACTAGATTTAACTTGTTGCTGCTTGTCAACCGTGTCTAGGGCTTTGTTCGCGGAAATCGTTATATTTCAGAGTGTCGGGAAGGATTAAAATTTCATTTCCCAGCAAAGTCTTTTTACACGCACTAAGACATTCGAGGGTGCATGCTTCTCGAGATTTTGCGTGCAAACTGCGACTGCGGTTGTGGGAGAATTCTGTTGGGTCATTTGAACAATGTTACGATTTATGAGACAAATGTATAGTTCCTCTATATAAGTTATTATTTGATTAACTGTCTCTTTTTTATTCAAACGGATTTTAATATGTTTGAAGGTTTATAGAATTTTCCTTTGATAAACACGCCTTATTTTGCAGGAGGATACATACAGATCAATGTTTTTTATAACTATAGAGGTATCTGTAAGCGCTCGCTTATCCGGACTTCTCATTAGGGAAGTTCGAACAACAGACGGTGAGTCCGTAAATACAGGATATTACGTGTACTAAAGGAATAAAACAAGATATTCTAATTTTTACGGTGCGTACAGTTGGGCTTAATCCACCACTACTTATAATAACTTATTGTATTAAAATTACTAGAAGCTGCTCTGGTTACTTGATACGGTCGTGATATTCATAGGAAAATTCCTTGTTAATTCAAAAAGGTATTTGGCATGTATGATCCAACATCGCTTTTCCCCACTCTGCTAGAGTCGCTTATTGTGTGGAATTTGCTTTGCTTTGAAAACTCGGCAGATTTAACTGACCCTGACCGCTTGACTAGGTGACAAAGTAACCGAGTTTGCTTGTTTGATTCTGAAAGGGCTACTGTTTCTATTTCTTTTTTGTAATAATTAGGATCCTTCTCTTTATTACCATCGGCAATGTATTGTGTGTTTTTAGCATTATGTTGCTGGTTACGTATAAAGCAATGATTGACGAACTATTAGGCACTGAGCGATTACTATTAAGACAAGTTATCTCTACTGCATTCAATATTAACTGTTTGTACTTCATTCTTTGCTAAAATTTAAAATAGTGAGGGATCCTGGTCAGCGCATTTAGCCTGATGAAAGTTTTTTACAAACATGTTATTCCTTGCAATCCAGCCATATTTTTAAAGTTAAGTTGAGTCATTGAGGTTCGATATTTTATATAACTCAAAAAACTCAAGGCTAAAACTGCGATCGGGACTTTGCAAAGGAGCATTTATTGTCATGACCCGAAATAGTGTTACCTCTAATTTATCTAGATTTGTACGGGTGTTCCACTTGTTTTTGTGTGTTGTCTAATCACTACGGTGCCTAACGACCCTATCCATGCATCTGTATAAATACAGATGTCCACTGCGTAAACGCATATTCACTGTTTAATTGATTTGTTACGTAAGGGATTAATAATCACCCAAAATGATAAAATTAACATAGTATATGATTATGATATTTCAGTAGAACTTATGGAAACAGACACTCAAAGATAAAAAACTCGCAGTAGCGAAATCTCAATGATGTAGATAATTTCTGTAAAAAAGTAAGATTAAGAATGTCTCGTAACTTCAGCCACAGGAATAACGAAATTCGACCTGCAAAGGAAACACTCAAAGTTACTCCAAATGAATAAAAAATTGTACTTAGCTTGCTTTTGTGGGAAGTCAAGGTGTTCCGATAACGACACACGGCCTTGGTCCTCCCTCTCTGTTTAGCGGATGACCTGGTTTTTTGGCTTGAGTTTCCCCCGTGCGCGATGTTCTGATGATTCGAGCCCTTGTAGATCCGATGCTGCAGACGCGTT
>NC_061092.1:70082185-70108264 GCF_015104395.2 Macrobrachium nipponense
TATAAAGGGATTAGTACCTAGAATCCAACACACCTGGAAGATAAGATACCTTCCCAAACAAGCATAAACAATGGGTGCAATTAAAGGTTTAAGACAATCATCTCAGATACAATCTCCAGACAATTAAAGGATTATAGGTGACAGCTATTCGGAACTTGGTAAACAAAACCATATTCACAAAACATGACAGACATACAATACAACAAAATTTAATAACTCTAAGGCAACTGATTTCTATTTAAGTCAGTAATTATATCTTTGAGGTCATTCTTAAACATGTTACAGATACAAGGGTCTAAATGAAAAAGGCCACGACTAACATTGAAATTACAATGAAAAGTAAGTTGTATTAAAGCAGATTCTAAAAGATTTCGTGATAAGACATCTCTTGACCATGCAATTACTGAACTATCAATCCAATTAACACACAGAAAGAAAATTCTAAGAACATTTTCAGTTTGCCTTATTTTAACGGATTTGAAACCATTAAACCATTGTTAAAAGCTTTTAATGTCAACCTTGTTTTTTCCTATAATAACACACTAAAAAGAATGTTAATAAAAAATGGCCCCAGAGAAAGCAACAACATAATATATAAAATTCCATGTATGGATTGTCCCTCATTCTATCTCGGACAGTCCAGCAAAGGCTTAGAAGTAAGGCTAAGCCAGCATAAATACTCTGTAAAAACTGGGTAAAAATCTAATGCATTTTTTCATTTCTTTCTTTTTTAAGTGAAAACAACCACCGAATTAATTGGATTGATATATATATATATATATATATATATATATATATATATATATATATATATATATATATATATATATATATATATATATATATATATATATATATATATATAATGCCAAGACCAGGAAGGACATTCTTTCGAAATTTTAAAACCTCATCTTCAGGCTGAAAAAAAGGACAAGGATGAGAAATCACAAAAATTACATTAAAATCAATTGTCTTACTAAAAGCTTCAGTAAAAACATAAAATAAAGGGAACATCACATACAAACTAAAAATTAAAAATAACGAAGAAACTAAAACAAACGCAACACATACAAAAACAGAAATAAAAATAAGATGAAAGGTAAACAAACTACCACACTCAAAAATAAAATAGCTAACGACCCACTTTATGTACCTACTATGAAACTATATGATAGTTAGTTGAATACCGGACGAGTTGTTGTTCAATTCCAGTTTTATTTTCTTAATAAACAGCGACTCTGAAATTAATAGGTCCAGTCTATTTGAGCAAAAAGACAGTACTCTAAAATCCAGGTGAGTGAAAGGAGGCAGAAATGCAATCAAGAAAGAAAATCTTTAGGAAACATTTACCTAACGCTGACTACAAAGAGCATATAGATACGGCAGGCCTACAAGGGGACAAGTTAGGACTGACTAATGTGTTAGAACATAAGGTGAATCTAGAGGAAGGTATGAAACCCATTTTTATTCCTGAATACCGCATACCTTTCAGAATCAGAGAACAGGTAGAGAAAGAGGTCAGTAAATGGGAAGAGGAAGGAATTAGTAGACCTAGTGCGTCTCCAAACAACTTTCCTCTGTTGGCGGTGCCTAAGAAGGACGGATCTGTCCGAGTATGCTTTGATTTTAGACGTTTGAACGTGAAAACAGTTCCTGACCGTTATCCAGTCGCGTGCATACCAGACCTTTTCGCAGAAATTGGGGACATAATATTTATAGTTCAACTGATTTAACTCAGGGTTTTTTGCAGGCCCCTCTTAGCGAAAATATCAAGGAATATAAGGATTTTCCAGTGCCTTTTACACACACACACACGCACACACAGATAAATATCATACATACATACATATATATATATATATATATATATATATATATATATATATATATATATATATATATATATATATATATATATTATAATATATATATATATATATATATATATATATATAGCACTTAGAGCCAGAGTAGTCGCAATAGTGCTGTGGCAGAGAGCCAAAAAAAGGCTTGATAATGGAGATACCTTGCACTACTTCAGAACAAAGCAAAATATGGTTAATTTGTTATTTAGGGTCTCTAATATAAGAATATCGAGGTTGTACTTGTGAAGTTCACATTTGATAAGGCAGACATAATACAGTATATTTTCACTACCAGAATTATTTTCAATCCATACCATAATTTTTGCTTCAGACATTCTTCTGAAATTACTTGGAGCAGATCTAGACGCAAACTTTGAACTACATCTAGAAGCCGTTAAGATGTGGTTCCATATTTCTTTCTAACCGCTCTAATAAATTATGCTCACTATACACCATAGATTTTGAAGTTAGCTCCTGAAATGTTCAAGCACTTGACGAATGGTGGCTTTATTGTGAGGCGGTCTGACAAGAATTTTAATTGTGTCCCATCTGACCGAGCATTGGAACAAAGCATCAACCGTGAAGCAAAAAGCGGAGGTGGCATTATTGGTTTCACAATGAGAAAAGGTGCATTGATGTGCTGGCTCCTTACTGCATAAGTGACTGGAGAATATTCGCAAAGCTTCATGGCAATGTGACAGACACCTAAATTCAAGAAAAGCCATGGTGCAGCTCGTCGAAGTAAGGATCAGAATGATGTCACAAGGATAAAAGACCTTATAGCTGATCATTGTCAGAACCCTTTTGACATTGATACCGTGCCAACAAAATTAGTGAACATAACCACCGGCCTAGTGGCAAATGAAGAAGTAGAAAAGTCCTTAAGGGAAGGGCTAGAGAAGGAAAGGAATATCAATAATGGAGGATATTATCAAAGAAAGAATAGTGGAAAAAATATGTTTCTGGGAGCCAATCAAGAAGATAGCCCTTTTAACATTCTCTACCATGAAAAAATATCTGTCAAATGACTGGCCAAAACAATTACAGATTGACACAGGTTTTATTCCGATGCTTACTTGCAGCGTCAAGGTATCGTGACTTTGATTTGCATAATGTCTTGAAATTTGAGCTGGCAGCAGTTGCCCCTTCAATATTCAAGATGATGGAAGAATGAGGAAGACCAAAATTTCTGATTTTGCCGCTAAACTGGAAGAGAACAATGCAGCACATGACAATTCAGCGCACGACAATTCAGCACAAGGGTTGGTTATTCAGCGCAGAGACAATTTTACGAAATAAAGCTAAAGCATGACAAATTAAGAAAACAGTGATGAAGTTAGTTTTTATTTGTAAATTATTTTTGAAATTCAAAAAATGAAATATGATATTTATTGAAATAAGATATTGCAAATTTTACTAATCGAACAATTGACGGTTGTTATTTATGCTCTAAAAAGAAGCGAATAATAGTTACTGGTATTCTTCTAAACTCGGACTGGATGTATTTCCTTTTCAGGAGCGTAGTATTTTACAAACATTCGCTGAGCTAAAAAAAAAAAAAAAAAAAAAAAAAAAGCACCATGGAAAGGATTTTATCAGAGAAAGGTCGTGATCACATTCTATTAAATGGCTTTTGCTATCGTTTAGATAGAAAACTTCGTAATGAAAAGGAGTCTTGGCGTTGTACACGAGACACATGCAGAGGTCGAATTCATGTTAATGGAATTTCATGGGAATAAGTTATGACGCATACTCATGTGGAATTTTCGAAATTGGAGCAAGACAACGCAGAGAAAAGGATACTGAGAATCAGAGCTGGACACGACGATTCCAGAAAAAAAGCAAATTATCAGAGAACAGCTAAGGCAATAAAAACGCCAGTTAGTAAATATGGGAATCGAGCAAACAAATTGGAATACTTACAAAATATAAGCTACCTCATGAATTGTAGAAATACATTTTTATAAATATTTTTGTACAGGAATATTTTTAGTATGTCATTTCAATAATTATTTTTGTCTAATTTTAAAATTCAATGTTATAAATAAAAGATTAATTTGATAACTGTTTTCTTCGTTTTCCATGTTTTTTTGTTATTTCGCAAAATGCCTTTGTGCTGAATAGTCCTTGCCCTGAATAGTCATGCGCAGAATTGTCTCTAAGCTGAATTGTCATGCGCTGAATTGTCTCTAAGCTGAATGGTCGGCGCGGCATTGTCGGCGCTGAATTGTCCTGCGCAGAATTGTCGGTGCTCCACCTCATTGATGGTATGACCATGGTTCAGAGTTTAAACGAAAACCGTCTTATATCCTTAGTGATCTTGGGAAGATAGTACTGAAGAGACTCATCAGAATTTTGAACAATAAGGATATGAATGTTGATGTTGTGACAGTTGTGTTTGATAGGTATGACAAAGAGCTCAGCATAAAATCATCTGAGAGAGATCGTCGTGGAACCACCGATTCTGGCATCACCATTCTCATTCATGGAAATAGAGTTGTACCCAATTACCGATGCTTTTTAAAATCAGTTTCAAATAAAGCTGGTCTGGCATCATTTATATCTGATTGTATTTGCACACAGGGTAATGAGATGCTGCCTACTGGAAAATCAATAATATTGGCTGGAGGCTTCAAAACTGATGAGGTAGTAAAAGTCTTAATGGTGGTAATGTGTCTTCTATTGATGAACTGAAATGTTCTCACGAAGAGGCGGACACACGGCTTCTGTTGCAGCCAGTGAACCTCTCAAGTCAGTATTCAAGGATCATTATGTGATGTGATGACCCAGATGTCTTGGTGCTACTTATATACTACTGGAGTCTAGGTATGTTTTCTCCCGAAGTTTATGTGCATTGTGGACATTCAGGACTAGACATATCAAGGGAACGCTACATTCCAGTTCATGAGATAGCCAGTAATCTTGGCTCAGATGTATGTAAAATTCTACCTGCAGTCCATGCTCTTTCTGGGTGTGACAGCACCTCTGCAATCTACAAATTAGGAAAGCGTACAGTCTACTCTGTTCTCATAAGAAATGCTAAAGCAAAGTTTAGCCATCTCAAAGATCTGGATTTGTTTCTGAGAGCTTCAATGAATTTTGTTTTGTTAATGTATGGTAAGAAAGCCAAAAGTCAAACATCATTAAATGAACTGAGATATCATCTTGCAGTTACCACTGCCACCAACGGAAGATGCCTTTGAGCAATATACTCTTCGTGCCAGGTATCAGACTATGATATAGTGTCAGACTCACTTGGCTGGACCTGAAATACTTGACCCTATTGGAAATGGAGGGAATGTAGATAATATCAATGGACTTCAACCTGTTCTGTTAAAAGTGAATCTGCTACAGTAGAATCGAAGAAAATTACCTATATGTACTGCACAAACAAATGTTGCAAAGGACATAAGAGTCAGTCCAGACAAGCTGGTCTAGAGTGTTTATCTCAGCAGTGTGATAATCCATTCAATAAGTAGGAACAAAATGTTGAGGGTATTGGAACTGAAAGAGATTTTGATGATGATTAGGATTTGATGTGAACCAGCGTTAGAATTTTAAGACCTGTCTCATTATTTTTCTGGAATTATATTCCTACTGATAAACTTAAGTAAGACGTCATTCATTTATTAGTAAGGATTAAATGTACGAATAATTTGTTTTGTTTGAGAAAAAAAGAACACAACATGAAATTACCTTACATTTTTGCAAATCACTATTTTATTGTTGATGTAACTTGTACTCCTTCTTACCTCTGTTAGTCATTTAGAGTTAACTATTAAGTTGATACTTGTATTTCTAATCACATCTGCTAGTCATTTAGGGTTAGCTTTTACCTTGGGAAATAGAATTTTGACAATAATTTTATACGTGTCGTATTCCATGTTTAAGTTGATTTTCTGCAGATTTGCTTAAAAGAAAGAGCAAGAAATTTTTTATTTGTAAGTATAAATGTATTTTGTGAATTATTTGTTTTATTTGATAAAATGATCAATTAACCTAAAAACCACTTTCAGATGCAAGGTCACTCTTATATTGATGGTGTAACTTGTATTTCTTCTACTCTGTGCCTGTCATTAAGTATCAATTTTTAACTAGAGAAATGAGATTTCAACAATAATTATGATATGAACTTAGACATGAATTTTTCTTCTATCTCACTCCATGTTGAACTAATTTTGTTTTTGTTTTTGTTTATAAGCATTGCTCAAGTGCTATCTGATTTGTTCATTTTGTTCTGCAAGTTAGCTCTCTTTCTTGATCAATGTAACTTGTATTTCTATACAGGCTACCTGTGCTAGTGCTAGTTAAGGTTTAATTATTATCTCATTTTAGTTTCTGTGTATATCACTCATTTTCTACTTTCAGTATATTGTAAAGAAAGCTTATTAATAAGCATGTATATATATATATTTTTTTCTTTTTACAAAATGCTACTGTCACAAAAAGTGCAACATTTGGCAAGTCGAAATATTTAGCTTTTAGGCATTGATAGGTAAAAATCAGATCTATTAGTGATTGTAATAGCTCAAAACATGTTAAAAATAATATGTACATAAGGTATTGAGTAAATCTCATTTTTGTTTAAAGTTAGATGCTAATAAAAGCAAAACCTGACTCGTTTTCATTCGATTTCCTTATTTTTGCGCATTTAAAATCTAAGTGTTTGAAACACCAAGTACCAAGTGAATTTCAAGAGTGTAACCTCATTTTCCTATCAGGTTAGATCTTAAGGAACAAAATAAAACCAATTTCATCTTGTTCTAAAGTTGTGCAAGGTATCATGAAAATTTGGCCCTTTGACCACAGCACTACAAGGACTTTACTTAAGTGCCTTGTATTTGCAAAGGGATTGTCCTCTCTCTTTACAATTAGTCAATAAAAACAGCTTTGTTTTAATAGCTATTTTTTGTGCTGTTGTATTACATATCCTTGAAATTGAGAGGTAAATTAGTCCAATCTTCACAGAATCAGATAAAATGTTTTCTGGAGATGTTATCTTGCTCCTGTTTACAAAATAATAATTTTCTTCCTTTGAGATCCCGGAACTCTTGGCAGTCGATCTATCATAAGATTTATTCCATTCTGAATTGGAAATAAAGGTCTTTTAAATGATCAAAATTATGTCTCAAACAAACTTTATCACTTTAAATGGAGTTTCATTTTGCCAAACTTATAGCCTAGCAATGGTGACCTCCCTATCACCAAATCGGTCACTTCTTTCACTAATTCTTTTGTCAACTGCCTTGCAGCAATAATTCGTATTCCTGATCTATTCCTTTCAAAATGGAAGTTATGGGCCATATCTTTGAAATGATTAATTTCAACGTCCAAGTTGGTAGTTAGTGATGGAACGTATTTTGGGCTTGAATGACTAAACTTAGAAACTCCATCTTTGGAAATGCTTTTCTGTTCACAGTAACTGTTTACAGAAAGATCATTCATTGAAATAACTTTATAACTGTTTCGGTGCAAACATAAAGTTAGGAAACTGATATCCTTGAAAATGAAATCAGGGTTATTTTGGGTGGATCAAAAAGACAACATTGAAATGTCCAGCATTCTTCATGAACAAAGTTCTTTCGGAATAAAAAGTGTATTTCATAATGATGAAAGGAAAGCTTGGAACAAAGAAAAGAATCAGATCATGAAGATTCTTTCTGTCGATGACTTGGAAAGACTTTAACAAATGCTAGTTTTAACTGATATTAACTATAAGTTTGTTTGCAGACATGGCGATACCCTTAGTAGAAGGCGTTCAATAATTCAAATGAAAGACTTGTTTTTGAGGCAAAAATTAGGTCTTGTAAAAGTTGCAATACATCTAACGTTGATGGAATACAAAAGGATTTGGATGTAAGGTTGGGGGAATACGGAAGGACAAATGAAGGCATGCAGGAATGTAAGAAGATTAGTTCAAGACGTCTTGTGACAGGATCTCCATCATTTTTGGAACTTAACCTTTCTAAAACTGAATGTTGTCAATGAAAGCAATGTCATTGAAGAAGCAGTGTCAAGCAGCATTGTCCAAAAGTAAAAAAAATAAATTCATTTAAGAACATACTCCTTACAAACGGTCAAGAAGTTCCTCGCTGGACAAGTGGTTTTCACGCTCGGCTGCCAATCCGGTGGTCCGAAGTTCGAATCCCGGTTCGACCAACGCGGAATCAGAGGAATTTATTTCTGGTGATAGAAATTCATTTCTCGATATAGTGTGGTTGGGATCCCACAATAAGCTGTAGGTCCCGTTGCTAGGTGACTAATTGGTTCCTAGCCACGTAAAAAAAATATCTAATCCTTCGGGCCATCCCTAGGAGAGCTGTTAATCAGCTTAGTGGTCTGGTAAAACTAAGATATATTTAACAAACAGTCAAGAAGCACTGTATTCTACCGTTATTGTATTCCAGAAGTCTATTAATAAGGTAGATAACCATACAGAAGAATCATCAAAATATAAGTTTTCTATTGCTCATTAAGGAGAAGGCATAAAAAGCAGTTTCTTGTCATTATTTTTTTCTCATTTTTAATTAGTATGTTCTACATTTCCTTTCCGTTTACGTATCGGAAAATTTTTACGAGCTATGAATGACACTCAGGTGTCAACTTCTCAGCTAATTTGATATATCCATCACCAGATCATTAAACTACGCAGAATAAAATTATGTTGCTATATATATTTCGCATGTGTGTGTGCACAAGTCTTTGTTTGTGTAAAAGAGAGAAAGCGATTGTCACTCACAATACCAAAATCCTTTTAGATATTATCTTAGGAAAAAAAAATCAAATGTTAAAATAAAAGGTTTTTAGAGAGAGAGAGAGAGAGAGAGAGAGAGAGAGAGAGAGAGAGAGAGAGAGAGAGATGGTAACGTAAAACCCGTTGGTTATTCGCTGAAGAAGAGTAATCGAAGGATTTGGTCGTTCAAAACCCATAGAAAGATCCAACAAGGCCCCTTACCATTCTCGGTCCGAAGTTCGCAAACTTTATTTTGGGACGATAAAAGGAATTGGGTTAATTAAGTGAAGTCAGTGTCCGCTGTCACATCGTTTTCACCAGTCTCCTCCATCCCCCACCACCTACCCCAACCTCCATTCATCTTGGAACTTCCCCTTCCTCTTCCTTACAGTGACTCATTCTCTTTTCCTGTTATCCTTTTATCATCTTCTCCCGTATCTCTCCTTCTTTATTCTTTGCATTTTCCTTTACTTCCAGCTCTTCTAACTTCTTCTAATCCTTTCTCACTGGACGACAGCAACATAATCTCTGCTTTCATTTCGGCTGTCCATCGCAATTTCAAATTTCCTGAGACGCACTTAATGTAACCTAAACTGTATAAGGATTATTATGTAAATTAATAGAGATTATATATATATATATATATAATCTATATATATATATATATATATATTATACACGAATTTTTTCACTCGTACACACATGACTTTTTTATATTCAAAATATAATGAAACAAGGATAGACAGTGACTTTCGTCGGCACACAGCCATCAAGAAAGATATGAAAAAATATTGGCTTTGCTGCGCATATTCCTTTCGAAATCGGGTTCAGTACTTCGAATAAATATCAACCCATTAAAAGGCTCAAAAGATTAATATACATATTCTTAGCTTCAAAATGGGAGATGATATTTTCAACTAACTAATATAGGTTGGATATTATGAATGAGGGGACTACTAATATTGTTTGAAAAACATAGCTAGCAGTGATGGTGTTCCTAAAGTTCTCAACAAACCATAGGAAACATAAAATGGATAAGGAAGCACAGTAAGAATGATTGAGGTTAGTGGTAGTAGTTAATAAAAGCGCCCCCAGAACCGAATAGTCCGCAGATAAGGGTTTGAACGTCCACAACATCTGCTTTGAGATATTTCCATTCAAGGTTTTTACCAACAGAATTCAGTTGTCTAAGTGTATTCAAATTGCAGCCTCTAAAAAGCATTTTTATTTCTTACAGAAAACTATCTTCTACGCCATAGTTCGTCAACGCCTTCTATTGTGACATTAGCTGTATCTTTATCAATTTTGCCACGTGCAGTTCTGGAATGAATGTTTTATAAATCAACAGTTGATCAAAACTTATTCTGAAACGACTATCACCTCGTATCAGGCCTTCAGTTCTCAGCTTGAGTTTCCAAATGAAAACCTCCTAAGCATACTAATTAAGTATTTTATTATTCATTGCATATATTACTTCGATAACTTTTTCTTGTTGAAGCATACCTTGAAATTGCTCTCTCACTGTTGCACAGAAAAATCTCAGTAGTAATTCTATTAACAACTTCTGGCGGTTTTCCAACATTCCATCTTTACATTTCGAACGATCACTTCCACAGCTATTTATAAACATAATAACCCACTGAAATCTTGCAGCATTTAATTTTTATTTCTTTTATTATGAACACTACTTTCAGCAAGTTTCAAAACAATCACTCATTTTACATTGAATTATGCAGAATTTACATGTTTATAAATTTTGTCTTCATATCCATTAAGTGAACACTGTTTCTGTGTGCCTTTGCTGTCCTCCAAGAAACAGAATTTCTTCTTGAAGTTCTCACATTCACCTTAGCATTTCATCAATCTCCCTGACTTCACTATATTTCTTCTTTCTATCCTCTAAAGGATTCGCATATTTTCCCTTTACCCTAACAAGGCGTGATGCAACCTCCAGCTTATCCGGGACGCCTGCAAGATTTTCACCCTCACGCATAAGTTGTAAACATTATATTCCCAACTTTACGTTACGTGGTCTTCGTGATTAATACTCATACTTAGTACTACTTATATTAAAAACAAGGATCAAATAAAAAAGAACACAACTTGAACTCATTCATATATTCTCAGTTATAAGTGGAAACACAAAATAACCGAACAGAAACAAAGCCTAAATTCAGTACACAAAATAAATTAAAATGTGCTAAAATCTAAGTTCAAATAGAGCCTTGTCCACATAGATTTTATTTACAATATTTATTCACTACTACTTAACATAACATTATAAATTTTTTACATTTTTATTCTAATAAATAAATCATAGATATCCTATCCTAAAATTCTTTAATCTTTAACTCAACGCAAAACACCTTTTTAGGCTACCATAGCCCTTTCCTAGCCCACTAATAAGAAAAATAAAAAATTAGTTTGTAGGCTTACCCTCCGAGTAAGAGAAAATTTTAATTGATTATATATATGCAAGTAGGTCTATTCCACTCTTTTCACATCAGGTGGTTACTTCTGTAATATTCACTTCTACCTATAATTCAGCCCGGTATTTAGCTCTTTTGATATGGCCGAAGTAACCTGCTACCTTTGTCTCATTTGAGGCCAGTTTTGGTTTAGGAATAAATGTTCCTGTGATCTGTTTAAGTTACCTTTCATGTCTCATTTTTCCTTAATTTTGTGTTTTTGTATTCAGCTTTATCCGACGTGGAGTATTAAAGATCTGCAAGTCCATTTTTTCTTATTGTTTTAATCATCTGAGGCGCAGATGCAGTCTGCTATTATTTTTTCCTTCAACAAACTTATCACAAATGGAACGCTGGTTAATGACCTAAAAGGGATTCCTAACATAAGGAGACCACAATTTCTTTGAACTAATTTTTCAGTTTTAATTTACGAGTTTAAGTATTGAAGACTTTGGATCTTCCTGTTTTCGTATTTGCTTGAGGCCTACAAATTTCAATTGTATTTTTCAATGCGACTTAGCAATCAGCCATCATAGAATCTCAAAGTACACAAGGATGAAAGGAAGTAATCAGAAGTCTTTTTTTCTGGAGGTTTTACGAAGGTGACCTTTCGACGTTTCTTGCTCTGCCTCGGCGTCGCGACGGTAACCTAGATGTTGCGAAGCTAGTTTCAGGAATCATAAATCAATCAGTCACTCTTGCTCTGTCAATCTTCATGACGACGGCAGTAAATGAAGAGTGACTGTAAAGAACCTGTTAGTGGAAAAAAGACCTGGAGGTATGCAATAAGTAATTTATTTTTAAACGTCTTTTGATCTGTAATTGTATGTGAATTTATCTGCTTTATTGTTCATCATATCATCCCGTTTACCATATAGTTGTTCATCTTTTCTTTTGTTATCTTCTTTTTCGGTATTCAGGAGAAAAATAAGTTTTTATGAACCTGCAAGCAAAACATATAGGAAAAGTGCCACAATTAAACTGTATTTTCAATATTCAGTCTAATTATTGATTCATCACTTCCAATACAAAAAATGATAATAAACACTCCACAAAACATTCGCTTGTACACGCAGAGGCAAACAGTCGCAGAAACTCAAACGTAGACAAATGCACTCACATATACAGATGAATGCAATAACCAATTATCCCGACGAAGTTAACCGAATAATGGGAAAAAATGCGAGAGAGAGAGAAAGAGAGAGAGAGACGAAGAAGGTTTCTTGCCAACTTTGCTTGAAATTATGCTTTGATAATGCCCTCCCCCCGCCCCCTCTCTCTCTCTCTCTCTCTCTCTCGTCTTTCTTCTCTCTCTCTCTCTCCTCTCTCTCTCTCTCTCTCATGCATTACACCTAGCTGTGATCACCACATCTCGATTGACTATCAGGTACTTGATCCATATTGCCTCAGTTTGGCTCTGAAATCCCAACTATGACCTGTCGCTCGTTAAAGTAAATCAATCAGAGGGATTTACAGACAGACAGCAGTCAGACACAGAGGCGGCTGGTAGAAAAGGCCCTTTTCTTGTATTCGTATTTCCTACCAACTGCCGATTAAATGATCCGTCATGAATCGCTTACACTACAGAATATAGAACCTTGTTGGTTATCATGAGCTTTTTATTATTTCAGAAAAAATGACGTAAACGAACTCTGAAACCGAGCTGTTCTATAGAACAGTGTTTTTACAATACCGGTTCTGCCTAATTCAATTTCGAAAAAGCCACATAGTTCGAACGGCGGTATATGTATCATCTGTCGAATTAATTAGTCTGCAAAAGAGGAGCAAGAACCGGATGATGAAATTCAAGTTTGGGGTCAATTCATTTTTATTAATTCAAATCAATTCCAATTCAACAAAAATTATGAATTTATCAAATCCAATTCAATTCAAATCATGAGGGTTTCAATTCCAATTCAATCACAATTCATTATATGATTTATATTTCATTTAAGGATCGAAACTTAAATTTTACTCATCTCGGGTAAGCTACTGACATCTGTATCAAGGATCAACATTCATCAGCCACAAAAAATTTTACAACTTTCTAGTAAATATAAATTCACATTTTCAATTAAGAAAAAAAAATGGCTTCTCAAAATTTTGCCTTAGAAAAATGTTACCCCGTTGTATAGGCTTATCTTATCAGGTCGGGTAATTCAAATTTTGTCTGTGTCAAAAGAAATACTACAAAATCTCATTATACAGCTTTTAAATAAACTTAAATATCATATCACCATTTTTTTTATACAAACAAAAAGACTGACAGGTACAATTCCTGTCAGTTTGCATGAATGAGATGGTGTGTAACAGGTCCAGCTATTGATCATATGAATATGGTTTCCAAACACCATAGTACCTGACAAGATAGGGCAAGTAAGTCGGACAAGAATAGATCTGCACTGCATATACTGGACTAGTACGGTATGACTCGGGACCGGTGTGGGTATGACTCAAAGGAGTAGGGTTGGAAAAGTCAAACAATTGTAATAACATAATTGCCTTTGTTTTGATAATAGTATCCTATAATTTGTGTGTTCTGTTCTTTGTAGCCTAATTCTATATCTATAGAGATATATCTATTCATAATAACAGGTTCATGACTGACAAATCTAATTCCTGTTAGTTTACTTGAATGAAATGGTGTGTAACAGGTCCAGCTTTATGATTATATGAATATGGTTGTCAAACACCATAATAGCTGGCAGAAAAGGGCAAGTAAGGCAGGATAAGACTTGATCTGTACTGTGGGTACAGGACCGGTACTGGTATGAGTATGACTCAAAATAGTAGAGTTGGAAAACTCGAAAATTTTTATAATAGTCGGTGATTCATATGTTCTGTTCTTTATAGCCTAATTCTATCTCTATAAAGATATATCTATTCACATGTCACGTTCAAGAATACAAGGTAAAATTCATTCCTGTTATTTAGCCTTAATTAGATGGTGTGTACAGGTCCAGGTTATAACACACGAGATTTGTTATACATATAAGGGTGTATCGATCAATTCATATCAATTCACTGCATTGTGTAGCATCAATTCATGTCAATTAATCTAAACTTTTCGGCATCAATTACAGTTATTTTGGCATCAATTCCAAATCAATTCCCATTATTTCAAAATTTCCTTCTTTTTCAATTCCACTTCAATTCCATTTCATGCAATTTTAGCATAAATTCCGATTCAGTTCAAAATGTACTCCAATGGTGATGTGTCATCGCAGCAGCTTTAAAGGATGTCCATACCAGTCAGGGACAAATTATGGTACGGAATTTCGCGCGCAGTATTGTATAACGGAATATTTGACATCAAACCGTGATGTGAAATGTTATTTATAGATTATATCTAATAGAGTAAGGAAGTTTCAGCCCCGGTGCATGCTGTGACTTATTCGCTTACTCTCACAACTGACTCTGTTACTCTCATAAGATTCCCAAAATGTTGATTTCTCTTTGAAGCCAGGCAGTAAACATGACGCTCCACCCTTCCTCTTTATCCGGGCTTGGGAGAAGCGGGAGTTGGTTACAGCGTCACAATAGGAGAGTCGAAATGACGTCCCCTGAGTTTCCCGACCTTGCCACGGCAGTTGATGACGTGCGGGTAGTATTGCGTCGACTTGGCCGGAAAGGTGATGCCAGCCAAGTTCTCATTCAACTGGCCGTTTTGATGCCAGAGTCTTAAAATGTTCAGGGAATTCAAGGATGCTGACTTGAGCTGAATAATGTCCATTTCCTTGAGTGATATAGTAAGTCTAAAAGTTAGAATGATGATCTTTTACTTCAGTATATAATGGATGGGGCGGTTGGTGAGTGTTATCTATTACGAATACATGCATATATATATATATATATATATATATATATATATATATATATATATATATATATATATATGTATATATATATATATATATATATATATATATATATATATATATATATATATTTATATGTGTGTGTGTGCGTGTGTGTGTGTGTGTGTGTGTGTGGGTGGGTGTGTGTGTGTGTGTATGTGTATTATAAATAAAAGTTAACACTTAAGGTAACTGTGAATTAATCAACTTTATAAGACGGGAGCTTTCATCAACTTGAACAGTAGACCCCCGCAGCCGTACTGATTTTTCCTTTTTAAAGCTACAAATACGTAATGTCACGAAAGACAGAAAAGACGCTAAAACAGTTTGCTCCCTTTGAAACTGTTCTAGCGTGTCTGTTCTGTTTTTCATGAAGCTGCCATTGTCTCTAGCAACTTCGAGATCTGATTTATTTGCGAATGATAGTCTTCTTCTTTTGAGGCTTCACTCACACCTTTTAAGAATATAGGTTCCTGTTCTGTCACTTTTCACGAAAGATAATTTCATTTTTATATTTTACGTAATATTATTCAAGGATTACATATATTTCTTTGTTTTGCGCGAGTGCAGCAACGATAACCTGTGACTTTAGTGAATTCCATGTTCAGACCTGCCATCGTCCAACTTAGGGCCATTATTCTTAACTTTGATGGAACGATGGTACTGGCACACTAATAATTAAATAAGCATCAAACGTTTCAAAAATAGTACAGAAAATTTTACAAAGGAAAACATTATGGTTAAACATTATGTGAAATGAAATTTTGAGGTGATGAATTGCTACTTTTTCACGAAAATTTCAATGTTTTGTATAATATCACCTTGAAGTGGGTATTATAATCGCCCGAAAAACTCTCTGTAATAAGTTCGCCATTTAAGGAAGGAATGAGTCAGACCAGCATCAATATTGTCGGTGCTTTATTATCCATGTTTTGATATTCTACAGCGTTGGAGTCTGCAGAAAAAACTTTTATAATGAATGGTTCGTCTTTCCAGGTTTATCTGAGGATGTTAAAAATAATTTGATATCTAGAGAAATCGATTAAATGTTATGTTGTGTTTAGTTCATTTGGAATATTATCACGGAAAAATTTCTTACGAATTTCGATTTTATTTTTCTGGAAAGGGAGCCATCAGACGTGAAAAATACTCACCCTTTCCAGAAAAATAAAATCGAAATTCGTAAGAAATTTTTCCGTGATAATATTCCAAATGAACTAGACACAACATAACATTTAATCGATTTCTCTAGATATCAAATTATTTTTAACATCCTCAGATAAACCTGGAAAGACGAACCATTCATTATAAAAGTTTTTTCTGCAGACTCCAACGCTGTAGAATATCAAAGCATGGATAATAAAGCACCGACAATATTGATGCTGGTCTGACTCATTCCTTCCTTGAATGGCGAACTTATTAATAATCTGAGGCTAGTGAATAATTTAAAACAAGTTTGGGTTTATAGGCCACCTCTATATAAAGGTGGAGAAAGGCTATCATTTGAATACCCTTATGGCCCTAACTATTGGGTAACTGAGCTGACTTTTCGCACAGACCACTTCTTAAAACTATCCGCTACAGCTAAGTGTATGGTCCCTGCTTTACCCGTGGCCGTGTGTGTGTGTGTGTGTGTGTGTGTGTGTGCATTATTATTATAAATATTAAAATATCAAACCACGACCACCTCTATGCCAAAAATCCAGAAAGATGGATTTCCCGTACTTGGGACAGCGAGTACAGGGGTAAGGCAGGGACCTAGACCTAGCTGCAGCGGTATTTTTAAGGAGTGGTCTTTGCAAAAGGTCAGCTCAGTCACTCTATAGCTAGGGCAATATATATATATATATATATATATATATATATATATATATATATATATATATATATATATATATATATATATATATATATATATATATGAGTAAATTTCCAAGTATTTATTACCACCAAAATTGGAAAGGGATAAAAAGAATGATCACGGAGACATCAAAAGAATTTATATAAATAACTAATACATAACTTAATACCATTTAGTCTTAGCGTCTTTTGCATATGTTAGAGGCACTGGTAGTTCCTCGCTGGCCGAGTGGTTTTCGAGCTGGGCTGCCAATCCGGTGGTCTCAGGTTCGATTCCCGGCTCGGCCAACGCGGAATCAGAGAAATTTATTTCTGGTGATAGAAGTTCATTTCTCGATATAGTGTGGTTCAGATCCCACAATAAATCCCACAATAAGCTGTAGGTCCCGTTGCTAGGTGACCAATTGGTTCCTAGCCACGTAAAAATATCTAATCCTTCGGGCCAGCCCTAGGAGAGCTGTTAATCAGCTCAGTGGTCTGGTAAAACTAAGATATACTTAAAGAGGCACTGGTAGGCAATAAGTAAAAAATCAGGGCGATGATGAGGGACAGGTAGTTGGATGAGAGAGCAGGACAGCCTAGAGCGTTTTGGAACGATAGAAAATTTATAAACATTGAATTCCTCAGGATGTTCAAACGAGACAAGAGTCGTAGCATTACCAGCCACATTGGCAAGATTCGGGAGCGCAAAGGACCTGGTTAATTCGGAATCACATGATTATGACGTCAGTGCGCTAAATACGACGGGTACATGAGCAATGGGAAAACATACATATATATGAATAGACAAGCATTCGTGCGTTCATTAGCGTGAATAATTTCATACGTTAGTTAGAGCAAATGCATGAAATAAGTATGGAGATTTATGGGATCATTAGACAAGAACTTTTAGTGACCACGAACTACGGAAGGAGGTGCTTAAAGATCTATCAGATAAGGCAAAGTGGAAGAGAAAAATACGTTGAAATTTTGAACAGTGACATTTCTTTCAGATGCTCTAAGATGGGAAGCGCGGTGCAACACTTAACATTATTAATGAACTCATAATATTACCATTTTTGATACTTGTGGCTTCTTTTTCGGTTATTTGACATTAAGAATAAGTACTGATAGATCTACTCAGTATGATTCTGCAGAACAGTAATGGTATCTCATGGTGTTGGGATTTGAGATTCTTTTATTTCATTTTCATGTTAGCTATTTTGGGAAAAATACAGACTCCATTTTTGTATCTCAAGAGTTTGAATTGACATCGAAGGTAGGTCACCTTACCAAGTTAGGAATTCTCTCTTTTTAGCTAAACAGGGTCATTTGACCCATGTAACACATATCTCTTTTGTAGAAGAAGCTGCCTGGTTTCCCAAAAATCTTAAATACAAATATTATTTCGCCTTCTCTCCTACGATTCTCCTTTTCTTTTGCTTTGGCAAAGTAAACAGAGTTCACTGGGGCTAACATCTTTTTTTTTTTTTTTGGGGGGGGGGGGGGGTTAATTTTGTTTTCACTGCAACTTCACGATCTCCAAGATATTAACAAGACTCACGTTTTCTGTGATGAAATAATCCTTCTAGGAGAACAAATTTATTATATGTGTCACTTCCGCGTATCTATTGTATTTCGATGTTCTCTCTCTCTCTCTCTCTCTCTCTCTCTCTCTCTCTCTCTCTCTCTCTCTCATTCGCATATGTATTCATTTTCTTCTCAGGTGGGAGTTCATTAGTCCGCCATTTTTAAAGTTAATAAGAAGAAAATAACACGAGGCATCATTAGTGTGGCCAAAATTACTTTTACTTGGAAGTCTAGAAAAGAATGAAAGAAAATCCAAAATAGAACGAAAATAAAAGTTATCAAGAGAAGGGCGGAACTGAAAAGAAGTTGATTTTTTTAATGCTTTCCTCGAGTGTCTGGTTATCTGCGCCCGTTCTTGCCTCGTTGTCTTTATATTAGAAATCATTTCCCAGTTGACTGCGATGATAGAAGCAACACGTTCTTAACTTCAGTGTCATTTTTTCAATTTCAGTTTAATCATTATATTTAGTCTCATCCGTTTTGGCCGGTCTGGCTGGTCCCTCATCACCCTCATCGTCATATCTTTTTATTATTATAGATCGTACCGATATTACTCAAGAAATTAATATTCTAATACTTTTTATTATTTTAGAAAGGCATTACTCGTATTTCTAACAGTAGTAATTACAGTTCGCTCTGAGTATTCCTTCTTTATTGTGTTTTTCGTGTTGTTATGCATTTTCGTACCCGAGTTGCCATTTGCAATGCAGAAACCACGACTGCATATTATCCATAAATTTCATTAAAAATGAATATCAATTATTGATAGTCTTCTGTAACATATTTATGATGGGACATATTTCATTTCCCTTCGACTTCGTGAATCACATCAGTTGTTAGTCCAGTTGTCATCTGCTTATTCGGAGTTGATGAGAATGAAAACAAAAATTATGTTTTCATAGGGGATAGGGTGAAGGGGATATCTTTTCCTTTCCCTGACTATCATCAGGAAAGGACTGTAATAATTATTACAGTTGTGAATGCTATCTGATGTAAGCAGGTAACTTAAGCGGCTTTGCTGAGTGGTGCAGGGCTCATCTCACATTTTCTGGGGCTGATGGTTTATCCTCATTTTACATACATAAATCCACATAGATATGAATGCGTATCAGTGTCTCTTGGAGTAAAGAAAAAGGCACTGAGCACGCAAAAGGTGAAGGCATGCGCACACAGACACACACACACACATCCTAAAATCCACGGTAAAAAGGCAAGTGAAACAGGGTCTTGGAACAAGATCTTTCGTAGTATATTCTATATTTTCAAGTTCACACTGAATATAATAGAGGTTAACCGGACCTTTATATACAGAAACAGAAATAGGGGGCGGGGTTATAGTTTGTTAATATAGGCAGCGTGTTCTTTAAGCAAAAGTGACAAGGAAAGAGGATTAAGGTATAATCCAGGATGGAGATTTAAATTCCTTGTTGACATGGCCTCAATAAAAATGGATTCTAACAGATTCTTTTTCGGTGATATTTGACCCTGCAGATTAGGAAAGCATTTCCAAAGCCAATGATCCACAGTGCCATTATTTGTTAATCCTCTTGATATGGCATATTTGTGCTGAGAGCCTCTAACCTTTAGTTCTTTTGAAGTTTGCCCAATATAAATCTTATTACATTCTTTACAAAGAATACTGAATACAATATTGTTTGAATTTTGGGGGATATTCTTAATTAGTTTATCAATAGTTTTTAAAATGGATACAGCAGGAATGAAATTAAGAGGAAATGGTATTTCAGAGAATATTCTTAAATTCGTTGTTAATACTGGTTTGATTGAAAGACGTCTTTTTTGCTATATTTTGACAAAGCTCACAAAAATATGGAGGGTAACGTAATGAATCTCCTATTCTATAAATAATTTTTCTTCTAAACATTTCGGAATACAAATTCTAAGAGCCCTGAGATACATACTGGAAAATTTGTACATTTTCATGTGTTTAGCACGGTTAGAGTAAAAGTGAATATATGACAAGTTTTTAGTAGGTTTCCTATATACTTTACAACTAAAATTGGTGTTATTTCTAATACTTAAGACATCCAAAAATGGTATACAATTATTTTCTTCATATTCTATTGTTAATTTCATGGATGTTATATGATTATTAATCGTCTGCTGGAAATCAGGAATATTTACCTTTTCTTTTACAATTCAAAAACAATCCTCTACATATCTAACCCAAAATACCTTAGAAAATAAATTTCTTGGAATAAATCTAGATGAAAAAAATCCATGCAAATATTAGACAGGAGTTGCGAAAGAGGGTTACCCGTGGCCATACCAAATATCTGTTTATAAAAATTATCATTGAAAGTGAATTTAGAATTTTTTTATAAATTTTTTTATACCATATTAATAATGACATTAGTAGCTATTCCTAGATTATACGAAACCAAATGTTGTGATGAATATTGAAGTAAGTCATCAATAGGAACTTTAGTGAATAAACTGCTTAATTTGTCAGTACAGGATAAATCAATATGGGAGAGTATAACACAGAAATCAACAGAGTTTTGTAAATGGGAGTTTGAAATAGTACCCAGGATAGGTGATAGTAATTTAACTAGATATTTAGAAAGTTTATAGCTAAAAGAACCGGTTGAACTGATAATGGGACGAGTAGGGAAATCTCTTTTATGGGTCTTGATTAATCCGTACATATAATGTAAAGATGAGTCGATCGTCTCACTTTCTCTTTTATTGAACTGAATTCCTTTAGTATAGGTTTTATTTTAGAATTGAAAATTTTATGACATCAGCTAATGGGTCTTTCCGTAGCTTTTTGTAAGTTCGAGAGTCAGACAATAAATTTTCCATTTTTTCCACATAACTAATTTTATCCATTACTACAAAACAATTGGATTTGTCAGCTTTAGTAATATCCAAAATTTTCTTTTTTCGTTTTTCGAATTGCACTGATATTTAAAGGTGATATGCTTATGTGTTTTTTTTTCAGGTTGGATATCTCTGAACTGATGTTTGTGCACGAAACCTCATCACCAGCGGCATACGATAAACAATAACCTAAAGAACATTTAAGATTTCGGTTTAGTTCTTTGTTTGAAAGATTTACTACACAATAACAAACAAAAAATATCATGTTCGTGGCAGATGAATAAGATCTCCGTTGTGGGGTCATCTGAAGCTGCAGCCAGCGATTTGACTGCTCTATTTTATGGTATGTATGAAAGTCTTCAAGTTATTCAAATAAACTTTTTAATATGAATATGCATAGATATCACAATTTAAAGAGAATTGCAGGCAAATTAACAAAATAAAATCACGAATATCCCCCTGTAGACATCAGAACGTATTTATTCTTCTTTGTAAACTCATAATCTCATAAGTGTCAGAATGATTAGTAATATATCCGATGTATGAATAAAAAAGAAAATTTTATCCCTTTCGGCTGACAAATTGTCACAATGGAAAAACAATGTAATGGTCTCTATGATTGAAGCCTATATGAAAAATACATTCACATCATTGGCAGTTCCATACATTCACACAAAAGCCTTATATTAGCATGTCACCCCCTCACGCATGCTACGTTCTGCAGCCTTTCCTTGCTTATTCCACCCCATCTATCTGGCATAATCTTGCTATCTTCTTCCCCCCTAATATTTCACTAACCTCTGTCTTCCATGACATCCATTGCCTTAATCATCCCAGAGCACTGATCTACCATTTCACCTAATCTAACTTTTTCAACATTTATTCCCTGTATCTCCACATTTCTCAAGTCTTCACTGAGCTTCTTCTTATACCAAATTTACTGCATAAATAAATCATTCTAACATGTTCCACCTTTTCCCTTTCATTCGCATTTTACATTCACGCTTCGCTTCCATAGGGGAGAATTGTCTTAACAATTTTTGTTATTTTTTTTAATCTTAGCTTCCATACCCTTCAGTTTTCCTCCAAATCTTTTGCTCACCCTCTGCACATTTCTTGCCCCACCTATCTCATGAACCTATCACCATCCATCATATCTACTTCAAATCATTGCTACAAATCAGCAACTTCCATTCTTTCTCCTCTCACTTTCAGGATCAGTGGCCAGTCTTCCTCTGGTCCATTTACAATCATAATTTCAGCAGACATGATCTGTCATAAAGTCTCCGCTTTGAGGGTCTTATATCAGCGAAAGTCCTGAGCATTGTATGATGGCTCCAAAGCTTAAACTATTTTTTTTTACGATTGCGCAACCTAGAGGAGAAAGACAATTTCTATTTTCAACACAGTTCAGAGATACAAATTAGCCTTCCTCAAGCGTTTGGACGTTTATAAAGACTTTTCAAGAGCTAGTACAGATTATTGCTTGAAAGGTAGTACACGAATTTTTAAAGTAATATTGTTATTCACTGTAAAAAAAGGGGAAGGGGGCGGGGGCGAATCACAGTTATCTGTTTTGTAATGCATAATACCAAGGCGAGTAAGAGTAAGACTGGTCATTGCTACAGTTTCCTTTTTCAGTAACTGATAATGTCTGTTTCGTCACTTGGGGAATTGAAATTGACAGCAAAGTCGAACCTTTTATTTTATTAAACAGACTTTATCAGAAGATATAGAGATCGAGAAAGGCTTCCAAGCTTTTGATTATTACGAGAATAATCATAGTTCTATACTTGACAGTTTACACTGATTTAGAAGGTAAAAGAATTCTGCCATTCTTTGTCAGAGCATTTAAAATCCACCCGCTGCTTTAAAATCCACCCGCTGCCAATACTCTACGATACAAACTTTCTTCTTAAAGCAAGAAGTCTAGAAACTCCTTATGAAAATATTCTCTTTTCCAGCGCATAGATGAACTTTTAAGAAAAGAAAAATGGAAACGATATGAATTCACCAGGTTAATAAAGATTCAAATAACTCCAACAGAATACTTAATGTCACCGAGACTGAGTGAGGCATCGTTCTAGAAATCTAGGTGCATTTTGTGGAGTTCCTCTTACAATTAAAGAAGAGCATATGCACAATTTGTTGAACACATTCCCACTCATTTCCAACCATTCCCTCATTTTCTCTTACTTGCACTAATGTTAATGTATAATTCCGTGAGCCCAACGTATCCTTTTTTCCTCTCCTTGTGGTATCAGGAATCTCTTGGAAAGCCACTACTTCCCCGATGGCTATGTTCTTTATCTACAGGATTTCTCAAAAAATTCGCTTAAATTTCCTGATCGCTTTCAGTTTCGCCTAACTGAGGTACTGAGATTCCAGTTCGCTTTGGACTAACACCCACTTGTGAATGTCATGTAGGATTTACAAAGGCCGAGCATCCTACAGTCAGAGTTGGGAAATTTGGCGATTGCAGTGGGGGTTACAACAGGCAAAAACATCATCAGACATTGGAATTTCCTAGGAATTTATTAACACCGAACATCTTACTATAAGAGACTTATGCTATTGCACAGCTGGCAAGTAAGAAAAACAATTTTTCTATGTCTTAGACTTTTTAGCATCCGTAGGTAGGGCTCAGTTTTAGAACTTTCTTCTTTCTTTCCTGTTGACCTCCGATTACTTAGGAGAGTCGAATAAATATGAGATCTTAACCTCATGAATAGTAAATGTGTAGATGACTGGAGTTCATGTGTGATCATTCAATTGAAAATGATAAAATGAGATCGAAATATGTTTTCAAAGATTTCTGAAAAATAAGGTTGATTTAAAGGCAAGATATTTTGCTGAAATTGGAGGAATTTGCAGTAATGGCTGTTTTAAATAGGAAACATTTCTTGAAATTTCTGGATTTTTTTTTTTTATTTTTTTTTTTTTTACAAAAGCGGTAGAAATATGGGAGTGCCTCATCTGGCAGCGTCTCCCGTCGAATCCTCCAGAATCTCTCTCACACAAGCTATTTCACGTAAAGTCCACCCACACAGGTTACCACTTTTGGTTTTCCACAACTGTAATTAAATCTCAATTAAATAATATAGTTTATACAGAGATGAATGTAGAAAATAAATACTATATTCCATAGAGCAAACAGTCTCTCTCTTCAGGCAGGTAGTGAATGAGAAAGGCTACAGAAAAAGCGGTGTTTATACCAAAAGGTCCAAAGTTCAGCCGTTTAAGCCATCCAGTTTGACAATATCCCTCTAAGTTTCTTTAATCGCTGGTTAGATGAAACTGATGAAATGTGAAGTTGTGTAGAGCTGAGTGAAAGGGATTAATCTAGAGAGGTTTGCGGGAAATGATCCTGGTGGAAAGAATTCTGCTAACAAAGTCCCGGTGTGTGGCGTTTTTCTGTAAGGAGAGTGAATAATCGTCTTTCCGTCGGAGACCTCTGATATGCGATCACGCCACTTGTTTCCATAGTTACTGTAAAACTGTTGCGTGATCTGTTCTCGTGATTGGAAACTTAGAACAGTAAACGACGGTATTACAACTACTGCAATGATTTTGACAATTATTTGATGATCGTTCAAAAGACTTCTAATTCATCTCTGTTATAAACTATATTATTTAATTGATGTTTAATTACACTTGTGGAAAACCAAAAGTGGTAACCTGTGTGCGTGGACTTTACGTGAAATAGCTTGTGTGAGAGAGATTCTGGAGGATTAGGCGGGAAGACGCTGCCAGATGAGGTACTCCAATATATACGATATATATATATATATATATATATATATATATATATATATATATATATATATATATATATATATATATATATGTAACTGGGGGAATTCTCCCCCCAGTATTCATAAGGTAAGCGTGGACACGAAACGGAAGGCAGACCCACACACCCTATTACTCATAACCTTTCTCTCTCTCTCTCTCTCCACCTCTTTCTCTCCATTCTAACAAGTAATGAAAAAATGAGAGAGTTGCATCATAACATTAACGTTTATTAACAAGAATAAATAAATCAATCAACCAAGCAATCCAGTCTTTACAGACTAACTCAAAACAAAGTACATGTCAAGTCACCAAAAAGAGTCTACACCCCTCTGGGAATTCTTTGTCCCCCGGTATTCCAGATCCGTCTGTTTCAAAGATACAGAATACATCCCGGTAAGTACACACACAAGTTTAAAGACAAAGTTAATAAAATGGAACATCTTACAAGACATCAAACAAGCCACCCCTTTGGCTAAAGCACTTTAACACTTACCCAGACAACCGGACACTTAAACACTTAATAAAAAACTCCCCCCGGCAAATGCCACGGCATCTTGCCTGTGACTTGAAGCCCTCTATCAAAATCCCTCCCATAGGCTTGGGTATGAACCTATTAAAGGGAAGAGGCACACATGCACAACGAACACACAGTTCGCTAGCACCTCACGGTTCTAGCTGCATCCGGTTTCACAAAGGCACTTTGAGAAGAGTTCATAAAACTGTCGTGCATTGACTTGTCGAACTAAGCACTTTTATCTCACGCCATCCCCTAGAAACTCATTGATCAGCTACTCTCAGGTCACCGCTCCTGCACTGTTCTCCACATTCCATAGGTCACAGGGAACACACGGACAATATATTATTAATCAAAAACCCTAGGCCTTACATATATATATATATATATATGATATATATATATATATATATATATATATATATATATATATATATATATATATATATATATATATATATATATACCCCGTATGGCTATTAGTAAGCATACTAGGACTATTATGATAATTCTGCAGTGGGCGTTGACAGTTTATCTTCAGCTATTTTATTTTGTTAGGAAGAACTTGGCTGGAAGT
>NC_061092.1:70113764-70146264 GCF_015104395.2 Macrobrachium nipponense
ATACGGCTTTTCCAGTGCCTTTTACACGCACACAAACACACACACACACACACACACACACACACACACACATATATATATATATATATATATATATATATATATATATATATATATATATATATATATATATATATATATATATATATATATATATATATATATATAGCATTAGAGCCAGAGTAGTCTCAATAGTGGAGTGGCAGAGAGCCAAAAAGAGGCTTAATAATGGAGATACCTTGCACTACTTTAGAACAAAGCAAAATATGGTTTAATTTGTTATTTAGGGTCTCTAATATATGAATATCGAGGTTGTACTCGTGAAGTTCACTTTTGATAAGGCAAATAGACCATTTGTTTTTGACTGCCGTACGAAAAATGGATTTTTTTTTTTTGTAGTAGTAGTGTTTTTTTTTTTTTTTTTTTTTTTTTTTTTTTTTTTTTTTTTTTTTTTTTTGCTCTTAAATACTAAAGAATATGCATTGTTGAGTAGCAATTGGTCATTGCAGACATATTATAGCATATTTCACTACCAGAATGATTTTCAATCCATACCATAATTTTTGCTTCAGACATTCTTCTGAGATTACTTAGGGCAGATCGAGACGCAAACTTTGAACTACATCTAGAAGCACGTAATGGACGAGGCTCCATATTCTTTGTAACTGCTCTAATAAATTATGCTCGCTATACACCAGTTTACCTTGCAGAGATGTTGAATTTAGAAAAGTTAGCTCCTGAAATGTTCAAGCACTTGATGAATGGTGGCTTTATTGTGAGGGGGTTTTGACAAGAATTTTAATTGTGTCCCATCTGACTGAGCATTAGAGCAAAGTATCTACTGTGAAGCAAAAAGCGGAGGTGGCATTATTGGTTTCACAATGAGAAAAGGTGCATTGAGATGCGCTGGCTCCTTACTCCATACATGACGAGAATATTCGCAAAGCTTCAAGGCAATGTGTCAGACACCTAATTTCAAGAAAAAGCCATAAAGTTGGTACAGCTCGTCGAAGTAAGGATCAGAATGATGTCAAAGGATAAAGAGCTTATAGCTGATCCCTTTTGACATTGATACCGTGCCAACAAAATTAGTGCACATAACCATCGGTCTAGTGGCAAGTGAAGAAGTAGAAAAGTCCTTAAGGGAAGGGCTAGAGAAGGAAAGGAGTATCAATAATAGAAGATTTTATCAAAGAAAGAATAGTGGAAAAAATATAAGTTTCTTGGAGCCAATCAAGAAGATAGCCCTGTTAACATTCTCTACCACGAAAAAATATCTGTCAAATGACAGGTGAAAACAATTACAGATTGACACAGAGGTTTTATTCCGATGCTTACTCGCAGTGTCAAGGCATCGTGACATTGATTTGCATAATGTCTTGAAATTTGAGCTGGCAGCAGTTGCCCCTTCAATATTCCATGATGATGGAAAATGAGGAAGCCCAACAAACCTGATTTTGCCGTTAAACTGTAAGAGAACAGAAATGAAGTTTTGGTTCTTCCACAGACATCTCCCACAACATTGATGGTATGGCCATGGTTCAGAGTGTAAACGAAAACCGTTTTAAATCCTTCAGTGATCTTAGGAAGATAGTACTGAAGAGACTCATCAGAATTTTGAGCAATAAGGATATGAATGTTGATGTTGTGACAGTTGTGTTTGATAGGTATAACAAAGAGCTCAGCATAAAATCATCTGAGAGAGATCGTCGTGGAACCACCGATTCTGGCATAACCATTCTCATTCATGGAAATAGAGTTGTACCCAATTACCGATGCTTTTTAAAATCAGTTTCAAATAAAGCTGGTCTGGCTTCATTTATATCTGATTATATTTGCACACAGGGTAATAAGATGCTGCCTACTGGAAAATCAATAATATTGGCTGGAGGCTTAAAAAATGATAAGGTAGTAAGTCTTGAATGATGGTAATGTGTCTTCTATTGATGAACTGAAATGTTCTCACGAAGAGGCAGACACACGGCATCTGTTTCATGCAGTGAACCTCTTAAGTCAGCATTAAAGGATCATTATGTAATGTGATGACAGATGTCTTGGTGCTACTTTTTGCTACTTGGTGCTTTTGCGAATACTACTGGAGTCTAGGTATGCTTTCTCCCTTAGTTTATGTGCATTGTGGACATTCAGGACTAGACATAACGAGGGAACACTACATTCCAGTTCATGAGATAGCCAGTAATCTTGGCTCAGATGTATGTTAAATTCTACCTGCAGTCCATGCTCTTTCTGGGTGTGACAGCACCTCTGCAATCTACAAATTAGGAAAGCGTACAGTCTACTCTGTTTTCATAAGAAATGCTAAAGCATTACAATGTTTGAGCCATCTCAAAAGATCTGTATTTGTTTCAGAGAGCTTCAATGAATTTTGTTTTGTTTGTATGGTAAGAAAGCCAAAAGTCAAACATCATTAAATGAATTGAGATATCATCTTGCAGTTACCACTGACAAATCTGCATCACAGCTGCCACCAACAGAAGATGCCTTTGAGCAACATACTCTTCGTGCCAGGTATCAGACTATGATCTGGTGTCAGACTCATTTGGCTAGGCCTAAAATACCTGACCCTATTGGAAATGGATGGAATGTACATAATATCAATGGACTTCAACCTATTCTGTATAAAAGTGAATCTTCTCCAGTAGAATCGAAGGAAATTACCCATTTGTACTGCACAGACAAATGTTGCAAAGGACTTAAGTGTCAGTCCAGACAAGCTGGTCTAGAGTGTATAGAGGTCTGTTCCTGTTTATCTCAGCAGTGTGATAATCCATTCAATAAGAAGGAACAAAATGTTGAGGGTATTGGAACTGAAAGAGATTTTGATGATGATTAGGATTTGATGTGAACCAACGTTAAAATTTTTAGACCTGCCTCATTATTTTTCTGAAATTATATTCCTACTGATAGACTTAGGTAATACTTCATTTGTTTATTAGTATCAAATGTACGAATAATTTGTTTTGTTTGAGAAAAAAAAAGAACCGGAAATTCCTTACCTTTTTGCAAAATAACTATTTTATTGTTGATGTAACTTTTACTCCTTACCTCTGTTAGTCATTTAGAGTTAATACTTGTATATCTAATCACATTTGCTAGTCATTTAGGGTTAGCTTTTACCTTTGGAAATAGAATTTTGACAATTTTTGTACGTATCGTATTCTTTGTTTAAGTTAATGTTACGACCTCTTTGGCCGTAATACAGGTTTCTTTTATACTTCAATAGTCACAGGGATCGTAGGCAGTAAGAAGACACAGGTATGAGAAATGTGGACACAAACACCAGAATAAAATTAACAGTATTTAATTTATAAAATACACTAACACTAAATAAGCCTTGTGAGAAATTAACATTAAATACACAAAATACAAGGTGCAAATAACAGCTCACAAGGACTCTAACAAAGTAAAGAATATAATATGCCAAAGACTCAAATAATAATAACACGAGCCCAATAATAAAAACCACTAGCCTACAAAGTATAAGAAAGAAGGAAGAGCAGAGAAAATGAAGTTAGGAAAACCTTAAATCTCCTACCTAACCGTGGCAGGTTCTAAACTTAAACTAACTAATTCAAATAAATCATTTTAGAGGGGGCAAAGTAATACCAGAAATACCTTACAACTCAATATAACATGCATATGATATACAAATATGATTAATAAATTAATTACGCAAATCCTCGCGTACAACGAAGTGCCCAGGAGTTCACGGAGGTCGCTTCAACCTCCCAGCAGCTAAACAGGGGAGCTCACGAATTGTCCAGGTAGATACAGGGGTCGAGTTCGATCCCGAGGGACAACACAGGATAATTACCTCCCTACGTGCCTCCTCACGAGCCCTAAGCTCTCCTGGACCAGCAGCTGGAGATGGACAACACAGGGCAGTAGTTGGCGTAACGCCTCCTACGTGGCGGGACAGCGACGAACCACGTCTTCCGCCATCTCCTCAGGCGGAAACAGGAGTACAGGGGCGTCGCAAGTGACTTAACACCTGCGAAATCACAGCCGTGATCGAACTCCAACGACGTACGTACGCCGTAGATGGCATCAGCACATCTACGCAAAACC
Organism: Macrobrachium nipponense; assembly: GCF_015104395.2. Taxonomy (NCBI): domain Eukaryota; kingdom Metazoa; phylum Arthropoda; class Malacostraca; order Decapoda; family Palaemonidae; genus Macrobrachium; species Macrobrachium nipponense. The sequence continues at coordinate 70,117,854 of NC_061092.1, forward strand.
ACTTCCAAGGGAGGTCCGTCGGAGTATTCCTCCAAAAAGGCGTAAGATAAATCTCCAGAAGGCTGCCAACAAAGAGCGTACATCCAGAAGCTTATACAGGCCCAAACTCTTAGACCGGCTCCACTCACCGCACTACAGTTCCATTCCAACTCGAAAACAAAATAAAAACAATCGTTAACACGATAGTATGTAATTCACAACAAGAGGAGGAATCACTGAGCAAAACCACTGAACGTTACGTTAACATAAAAAAAAATACAGCTGCTGAACTAAATATAAGAGAACACTTAAAACTAAGGTACAAGGCTGATTTAAGAAAATAAACAAGCAATAAATTACGCTAATTTGACAGTTAATTTTCTGCAGATTTGCTTAAAAAAGAGAAAGAGATTCTTTATTTGTAAGTATAAATATATCTTGTTAATTATTTGTTTTATTTGATAAAATGATCAATTAACGTGAAAACCACTTTCAGATGCAAGGTCATTTATATTGATGGTGTAACTTGTATTTCTTCTACTCTGTGCCTGTCGTTAAATATCAATTAATAACTAGAGAAATGAGATTTCAACAGTAATTATGATGTGAACAAAGATATGAATTTTTCTTCTATCTCACTCCATGTTGAACTAAATTTTTGCTTTTTAGCCTTGGAAAAACAAAGCTTTCTTTTTTTGTTTATAAGCATTGCTCAAGTGATATTTGATTTGTTCATTTTGTTCTGCAAGTTAACTCTCCTTATTGACGATGTAACTTGTATTTCTATATAGACTACGTGTGCTAGTTAAGGTTTAATTATTATCTCATTTTTGTTTCTGTGTATATTTTAGGGCTGTTGCCTTGTATAATAAGGCGCCCTATGAGGTAATGTTAGACTTGCGATAATCTTACGCTAAATCGGTTGGTATTGCACTTCCATATTCATGGAGTGTCTTGGGGTTTGTAGATCACTTACGAAGTCGGTATTATCTTCTTGGTTTATTACGACGATGTGTTAAACTCATGATGATTCGGTGATTAGGTGAGGATCGAATAGAAACCACGAAGTACAAAAATACTTATATTCTCTGAATTTACATGGTGAAGATCAGGTATGATTGTACAAGTCTTCTAATGACGATAGCTTGATCGCTTCTGCCAATGATGATGGCTAATTCTATTCTCTCTACATGATAAAGCTTAGGTAAAGAGGTACAGGTCTTCTAATGACGATAGCTAACTCTATTCTGCTCTGTCTACCATCTCGGTTACCAGTCATAAAGGAGCAGACAGTAGCTTGAACATATGAACATACAATCAGATGACATAGTTACACACGAACACACAATCAAAATGAGACACGCTACAGATCACGTAGGCCGTTTGAATTATAGGTCGCGGTAGTTGTCTCAAGCAGGAAGCTTGGACTAAAGTTTTATAAACAATTGAATGACTACAGGTGACGGCATGTTATCTTAGCCTACTTTTATTGTATACGTCATCTTTAGCGTCTCTAGTCTGATCACATTCCTGCAAGCAATCTGGTTGGACCTCTTTATTTTAGTCTTTTATATATATGGACTAACATTCCATATTTTTATTATGTAAACACTTACATTAGCTCGGTCAGCTACCAAAACCAACTACTGAATATTACTCAAACTTGACTTGCATTTGACTTATAGGAGTGTGATACAGACACTATGTGAATATATATAGATAAATAGGAAGTACTTATAAGTACAAAAAAAAAAATTAATGGTGTACACAAATACAGATTCAAGTAATAAGTTATTACACAATATACATATGATATTCGTAAATAATAGTGATCACGTGATATATACTGATACAGTTTTTCACTTCATCTCTTTAAGATACATATGCTACAGAAAATACTAATGTACTCTGATAATCGCATAGAATGAAGATTAACATGATAAAAATCATATTTTAACTGATAAAAATTTCATATATGAATTGATAAAATTATTCATGTTTATGCTGATTGATTCGTTGATTTTTATGCTAACTGTTATATATCTGATTCATTAATCCATATACTAACTCATATATAACTGCAGATATTGGTAAGATAAAAGGTAACAGATTGATTATAGGCTACCTGATTTGTTTATACATATGTATATGGATTCATATAATTATGATTAATATATGTGCACTTTAAATATATTCCCATTGCGTACACGCAAAAAAAAAGATATATTTAGATTCTGTTATTTATGATCATTTATATAATAGATTCCTATTGCGTACACGCAAAGATATATTTCGACTCTGTTATTTATGATCATTTATATATAGGATACATGATACTTTATATATATAGGATACATGACCGAGGTTATACTACTTCACATTTAACTAGCGTTCGAACAACTTTTCGTCCATTACACAGTTCCAGACAACCACCTATAGCCAAATGAAATGGCCAATTTCAATTGGTTAAAACAAGGGGAAAATTGTCTGGTGGGGTCCAACGTACTATTTCGGCCTCATACTTATTCTCTGCATCCTAAGCCACATGATTACGTTCGCGATGAAAAAAAATCATCCCCAGCACGAGTCCTTCGCCAGCAAAGTAGAGTTGAATATCCTTCGGGTCGTAATTGTCGGAAGTATGTCCCTTTTGTAGTCGATTTCCGACAGCCGCCGGAGCATTCCGCATTAAAACGAGATTAACGACGGGATACGGGTGTCGGTCGAAGAAGTCCAAGAAATTCCTTTCACATTGTAGGCGGTTGTTACTTGACTGTAGTCGTCCGCCGCAACGAACGATTTTGAAGTTGCGTGGTGAAACTCTCGTACTGCAGGATACTGTAACCAGGTTCCATTAATCAGCCTGCAAGTGAAATTATATTTGTCACAAGGGCAAAGTAAATTCAGACGACATCCAAATACAGGGGGGGAGAGAGCCATTTAGACCAGACTTAACCCACATGAATTCGCTGATATTTTGGAATTCAAAAGAGTCAGCTGTACAAACTTTTTTATCCATGGCATTAACAATGAGTGAACCTATCCAGGTCTATGATGACTTGTAAAAATATCCATAATTATAAAAATAAATAGATATCATTACGAATCTCAAAGAAAATTCGATATTACTGGTAGTAAGTTACTAGACAAAGAAGTGGAAAACGGAGCTATTTGTAAGATTGCCAGGCAACATAAAGAGTCAAAGAGAATATTAATCATGATTCTGTATTTCTCCATGCTAACTGAAATTAAGTTGTGATAAAATCTGATCCTATGTGCCCCTAACAAAAGTTTCATATTCAATTTTCTCGCGCGCATCCTCTGAGGTTAATTTTAAAAACTTTATTTAATAGGTAGGAGATGCAACAAAAAAAAACCCACTATGTAACTAATTTCTATATAAACTTTGGGTTTTTCAAGAAAATGTGACATTTTCCCATGAATGTTTTACTTGAATTGTAATAGGCTAATGTTGCAAGTAAATATTTCTTATACATGTCTTGATACTTCTAAATGTCTATGAGGTTCAGAAAAAATTAATTCATTTTGTTGTTATAGAAATTCTATTTGCTTATTTTGTTCATTAATTTTAAAATGATTGCAAGTCCTTAACTAATTGCATTGCACACACGGATAAGAATATGTTATGTGGTATGTCATGTGACCTATGAACCACATGTGAAGTTCATGAGCTAAGCATTCCTTTCTCCAGTCAATCTGCTTCGCAAGCGGAGACGACACACAGATGAAGCCTGTGTAAGCAGATTATTGAGGTTAAAAGGAACAAATGCTGATACGGCAATGATGACGTCGTCACTTGGCAGGAGATTGCTCTCATCCAGCTAAGAGTTACGTTACTTGCTGTAATAAATACGACTTTAGGATACATTTTTTTTTTTTTAATACTCCGACCGCCCACATGAGAAGAATGTCTGAAAAAAAAAAACAGTACCAAAATTGAACATATATTAGTTTTCATGTTGGAAATCTGCATGATTATGTTAAATTAAATATTCCTTATTCAAACTAATGAAAAAGGTTTCCATACAAATTCTATATATATTATTAGCCCTGTATAAGATTCATATAGGATTATTCCATAGATAACATTTTCACTTCTAGACTTCCTGACTTTAAAATCTCTTTTATTTTATTTTATTTTATTTATTTATTTATTTATTTATTTATTTATTTATTTATTTTATTTATTTTTTGACTACGAATATAAATCACCGGGACAGACAATATGTCAGTAGTAGGTTTTGATATGTGTTTGAACTTTTAGCTTATTTGTCCATTACTAAAGCGTTTAAGTTAGAGTTCAAATCTTTACGCATATATATTTGGATATTTAATTAACCTATGGTTACGTTTTGTTTATTGATTTTATCGTGATTCCTTTTTTATTATAATTTGTAACCCTTCCGACTTCTTACGGAGTGTATTATATTGACTCCACTTGTATCCATATTTATTTTATTTTTTATATTTATTTATTTATATATATTTTTATATATATTTGATAAATTAATGGTTGGCTTGAATATGTGGAAGAGTGTTCTAGCGGCGTACCGTATAAGGCTACTTGCGGTATCATTTCTACAGATACGAGATATGAATGATTATAAAGGTATTAAAACCGCGAGAACCGCTATAATCCAGTTCGGATCCAATATCACGAGTTGTAACTCGCAAGACATTGACACTTTTTTATTTATCTCTTATTCTACCAAAACCCCCAAACGATTGACTCGGGTGATAAAAAATAAAATATTATTGGTTTTCTTAATGGAAAGGAATTCACGCAACATGTTAAGGAGATTATTATTGATTTACACCACCCGAGTCACAGATTATTATGTGTTGAATTCCATGTTTACTGATTTAGCACTCATAAATATTCCTAACGCACTCAATTGCGGTGTGTTTTAGTGCTATTAATTCTATATAACGTGTCAAGGAACTATTAACACTAAGAAGTGTTTTTATTCCCTCTGTCAGACTCGTAATTTCTGTTAATAATTTCTACGTATATTCTTTCAAGGATTGATTTGGCACAGGATAGGCCCCTAAACTGACAGGTGTCTTAGTGTATCCCTTGTTTTCATGACACGTGTTACAATTAGTTATGTGCTTTTTATATCTGTAAGCATCGTAGGCCAGTAAAACAGTGATTTGGCTTTCTGTGACATAGTAGGGAACCCTGGATGACGGAATGCAACCAGGTTTATGACGATTGGTATGAAAGAGATTATTACTACTACCTAGTCGTTAGTCATCTGCTGTGTTCTTCGGGTTTTCCTCGTCACGGACCTACATATAATATTACATTGATTACATTATTCTGATACACATACTTTAAATATACTTTTGCTTTAGGGTTTCTGCTCGAAGTGTTTATTGTTTTTGCTTAGCCGCTGACCCTGTTTCCGTTCGAAGTGTTTATTGTTTGGTGTTTATTGTTTTGCTTATCGCTGTTGACACTTGCTTTGTTCAGTTTGTAACAGTTCTGCGCTCCGACCCAGATATTCAATGCTCAGCGATCTCCTTGGGTTAAGGAATTTCTTTTTTGTTTAGATTTCTTGTTTTTCTTTTTTTTTTTTTTAAAACGGTTTTAACAATAGGCACGGATGTTTCTATATTTTTTAGTCCAATTAATGGTTCTTTGCAGTATGGTGCGGGATTGCGGGATAATGCGTCAGCTATTGATAAATTGCTTTCCCAGGTAGATATCTTATCTTGGCTCCAAAGACCTGAATGATCATTTGTCACCGAGTTCCTTTTGGACTGTGATTAAAGCCTTTGAAAAACTCGGTAAAGGACTCATGTTCAGTAAGGACTTTATCAGGATAGCCATAGATTATGAACTTAAAATGTACTAGTGAGTTAAAGATACCTAGCCCTTCCTTGCCTATTACTGTATATTTACTTTCAGAGGGCATTTAGTTTACGTGATAAAAGCTATAGGAAAACACTGTTTATCATATTACTGAAGTAGTACCCCCTCTTACCCCTTGGTCTGAGGCGTCTGTTGTGCAATAAAAAAAAATTTCCTTATTTAAATCAGGGATTTTTAAGTTAGGTGAGCTGCATTATTCCGCTTTTAAGATATCGAACGCCTGTTGATGCTTTTTAGACCATAATAAATCTACGCTCTTCTTCGTAAGATCTGTTAAAGGAGCTGTCATGATTGAGAGTTTACATATTTGAGCATATGATTGTAATACCACTACAGCGCAAAAGTGCTGTATCCCCCTTTTACGTTAATAAGTACCGGAAGTTATGAATAGCCGACACCTTACCATGGACTACTTTAAGACCTTGATCAGACACATAAAACCTAGATAAACGTGTTTGGTTTTTAAAACTCACATTTAGATATTTTACTCTGAGATTATTTGTCTTTGTCTCTGTAGCACTAGCTCTAGTTTTATGTGAATGTACTTCTAAGGTATTAGAAAAGATTACAAGATCATCCATGTAGGCATGTAGGTTATCCTCTAAAAGTCTCCAAACACTATATTGTAATTGGGGCGCAACGTAAGCCGGAGGCATACGTAAAAATGGATAATGTCCCCTGAGTGTGCTGAAAACGGTGTATGAGGTACTATCACTTAGGTAATTGTATCTGGTGAAAGCCTTTAAGTAAGTCCAAGCTGGTGAAAAAGTTATTCTAACCTAACAGAGATAAGATGTCGTCGGTACATGGCACTGGAAACTGTCGGGAGTCGTTTCCTTGTTTAAGCGACAGAAATCTACGCAGATACGCCAAGTCCAATCTTTTATGGCATGATGTTTGAGGGAAAAATTATATGGGCTTATTTGATTTCCTAATGACTCCTATTACTAACATTTTTCAACTTCGTCATTTATCTCTATTTGAAATTTCATTGGGGTTCTACACGAAGGTACGTATATAGCTATATGTTTGTCCTTAGACCGTATTTTGTTTTCAATGACATCCGTTTTTTTCTCCCAGAGATCACTCGCTAGTGGAGAAACTTCCTGGTATTCAGGTAAAAGATAAAAAAATTTCTGCTGGATCACCTCTGCTTGAATGACTTTACGGATATTACTTTAGATAGATTATCAGAGAGATTCATGTACGACTGGGTTGGGCGGGATTAAAAATTAGCAACAATAAAAATGCGTATTTATTTTAACTTCCGTATCCCACGATATGTATACGTTTGTGGATCACTAGATTTACTTGTTGCTGTGAGTCAACCGTGTCTAGGGCTTTGTTCGCGGAATCGTTATATTTCAGAGTGTCGGGAAGGATTAAAAATTTCATTTCCCAGCAAAGTCTTTTTACACGCACTAAGACATTCGAAGGTGCATGCTTCTCGAGATTTGTGTGCAAACTACAACTGCGGTTGTGGGAGAATTCTGTTGGGTCATTTGAACAAAGTAAGATTTATGAGACAAATATATAGTTCCTTTATATAAGTTATTATTTGATTAATTGTCTCTTTTTTTGTTCAAACTGATTTTAATATGTTTGAAGGTTTATAGGATTTTCCTTTGATAAACACGCCTTATTTTGCAGGATGTAAGATAATATTTGTATACCCCTAGATGGATCTTACAATTACACTACATACAGATCAATGTTTTTTTATAACTATAGAGGTATCTGTAAGCGCTCGCTTATCCGGACTTCTCGTTAGGGAAGTTCGAACAACAGACGGTGAGTCCGTAAATACAGGATATTACGTGTACTAAAGAAATAAAAAACAAGATATTCTAATTTTTACGGTGCGTACAGTCGGGCTTAATACCACCCTACTTATAATAACTTATGTATTAAAAAAAACGAGAACCTGCTCTGATTACTTGATACAGTCGTGTGATTCATAGGAAAAATCCTTTTTAATTCAAAAAGATATTGGATGTATGATCCAACATCGCTTTTCCCCACTCTGGCTGAAGTCGCTTAAATGTTATGTGCTTTCCTTGCTACACTCGGGCAGTTTTAACTGACCTTGACCGCTTGACTGGATGGCATAGTACCCAAGTGCTTAAGCACAATTTGTTTGTTTCTGAAAGGGCTACTGTTTACCTATTTCTTTATGTAATAATTAGGATCCTTTTCTTTATTACCATCGGCAACGTATTGTGTGTTTTTAGCATTCTGTTGTTGGTTACGTTGTAAAGCAACGAACATATGAATGACGAACTATAAAGAATTGAGTGATTACTATTAAAATAAGTTATCCCTACTGCATTATCATGTACTTGCTGTTGTTTACTTCATTCTTTGCTAAAATTTGAAATAGTGAGGGATCCTGGTCAGCGCATTTAGCCTAATGAAAGTTTTTTTTTTACAGACATGTTATTCCTTGCAATCCAGCCGTATTTTTAAAGTTAAGTTGAGTCATTGAGGTTCGATATTTTATATAACTCAAAAAACTCAGGCTAAACTGCGATCGGGACTTTGCAAAAGAGCATTTATTGTCATGACCCGAAATAGTGTTACCTCTAATTTATCTAGATTTAAACGGGTGTTCCACTTGTTTTTGTGTGTTTTCTAATCACTACGGTGCTTAACGACCCTATCCATGCATCTGTATAAATACAGACGTCCACTGCGTAAACGCATATTCCCGTGTTTAATATGATTTGTTACGTAAGGGATTAATAATCACCCAAAATGATAAAATTAACATAGTATATATTATGATTTTCAGTAGAACTTCTGGAAACAGACACTCAAAGATAAAAAACTCGCAGTAGCGATATCTCAATGATGTAGATAATTTCTGTAAAAAAGTAAGATTAAGAATGTCTCGTAACTTCAGCCACAGGAATAACGAAATTCGACCTGCAAAGGAAACACTCAAAGTTACTCCAAATGAATAAAAAATTGTACTTAGCTTGCTTTTGTGGGAAGTCACGGTGTTCCGATAACGACACACGGCCTTGGTCCTCCTTCTCTATTTAGCGGATGACCTAATTTTTGGCTTGAGTTTCCCCCGTGCGCGTTGTTTCGATGATTCGAGCCCTTTAAGATCCGATGCTGCAGACGCGTTCGGTTTGTTTCTTGAAGTGCCGGAAACGCTCACTAACGATGTTTTCTTGAATGATTCTAATGAGAGACGAAGCTTGCGTTGCCGTAGGAAAAGGACACGTCGGTTTTGTTTCTTGAAGTTATTCACTAAACGATGATACTAAGTTGCTTGAAGAATCTGCTGCTTCCGTCGTCGTTGACTTCATGATTTATTATTCTGGTTTTACTTCGGAGAAGTTGTAGAGTTCTTCTGTGATGCTGCCACCACTTTTAGGCGCGTACAGTCGCTGCCACCACTTTTAGGGCTGTTGCCTTGTATAATAAGGCGCCCTATGAGGTAATGTTAGACTTGCGATAATCTTTACAGCTAAGTCGGTTGGTATTGCACTTCCATATTCATGGAGTGTCTTGGGGTTTGTAGATCACTTACAAAGTCGGTATTATCTTCTTGGTTATTACGACGAGTGTTTAAACTCATGATGATTCGGTGATTAGGTGAGGATCTAGTTAGAAACCACGAAGTACAAAAATACTTATATTCTCTGAATTTACATGGTGAAGATCAGGTATGATTGTACAAGTCTTCTAATGACGATAGCTTGATCGCTTCTGCCAATGATGATGGCTAATTCTATTCTCTCTACATGATAAAGCTTAGGTAAAGAGGTACAGGTCTTCTAATGACGATAGCTAACTCTATTCTGCCCTGTCTACCATCTCGGTTACAAGTCATAAAGGAGCAGACAGTAGCTTGAACATATGAACATACAATCAGATGACATAGTTACATACGAACACACAATCAAAATGAGACACGCTACAGATCACGTAGGCCGTTTGAATTATAGGTCGCGGTAGTTGTCTCAAGCAGGAAGCATTGGACTAAAGTTTTATAAACAATTGAATGACTACAGGTGACGGCATGTTATCTTAGCCTACTTTATTGTATACGTCATCTTTAGCGTCTCTAGGTTCTGATCACATTCCTGCAAACAATCTGGTTGACCTCTTTAGTTTAGTCTTTTATATATATGGACTAACATTCCATATTTTTATTATGTAAACACTTACATATATCACTCACTTTCTACCTATCAGTATATTGTTAAGAAAGCTTAGTAATAAGCATGTATATTTTCTTTATACAAAATGTTACTGTCACAAGAAGTGCAACTTTTGGCAAGTCGAAATATTTAGCTTTTAGCCATTGATAGGTAAAAATCAGATCTATTAGAGATTGTAATAACTCAAAAACATGTTAAAAATAATAAGTACATAAGGTATTGAGTAAATCTAATATTTGTTTAAAGTTAGATGCTAATAAAAGCAAAACCTGACTCATTTTCATTCGATTTCCTTATTTTTGCATATATATTAAACGAGTTTTTAGGACCAAATGACACTCGTTTAAACAAATTAAACAAACAGGCAACACCATCTACCTCGTTCGTGCACATTGTTCTGGCATGAGCTAAAATGCAAACTGGCCTAATGAATCCCCATATATACAAAAATATACTTTTTATTTCTTAAATTAACTAACATTAAATGGAACAAAATGAATAGATTAAAGAGGAGTTAAAAGAATAAAGTCTAACCCCCCCAAAAAAACGTAAACTGTCATTTTCCTCTCCTGAACCAGGTTTAAGTAAACATTCTTCCTAAAATCTCACTGTCTGATTAACTCTACGCCATATAATGGTCATTGAAGTCTTTAGAGAACCCATTCTCATATGGTGTTATGAACCCATCTGAAATAAAGAGATATTTATTACACCACTCCACGTGTAAAAGTTAATTAAAATGAATGTGTACACACTACACTTCTCTTTCTCTTTTCATTTCAAAGGGTAACTTTTCCAAAGTCTCATATTACTCTACTTTATGATGGGTGCTCTCAAACCTCCTCCAGGTGTGTTCTGTACAATGACACAAGCAATCAAAGAGTGTCCTCCCTTCTTTGCATCACCTATAACTAAGGCCCATACACCATATGCTACGAACACACGCAGAGACACGCCTTGCGGAGTGCCTTAGCAACGACGGGCAACCGCATGATCCAATCATGTGATCTCTGAGGTGTCCCCAACCTCGGGTCGCATAGGTCACCATTCCTGGCTGTTTTTCATTTCAGCATTCTTCGAGGAGCCAAGCACTTATCACTAAGCGCCTCTTTCTCTAACTGGAAAAAGCCCAAAGAGAGATTAACAATTCACTACCACAACTTTTTTTAAGACATATAAAATCTAGGGGTTTGAAACACCAAGTAAAAAGTGAATTTCAAGATTGCAACCTCATTTTCCTATCATAAGGAACAAAATAAAACCAATTTCATCTTGTTCTAGAGTTGTGCAAGGTATCATGAAAATTTGGCCCTTTGACCACAGCACTACAAGGACTTTACTTAAGTGCCTTGTATTTGCAAAGGGATTGTCCTTTCTCTTTACAATTAGTCAATAAAAACAGCTTTGTTTTGATAGTTTTTTTGTGCTGTTGCATTACATATCCTTGAAATTTAGTGATAAATTAGTCCAATCTTCACAGAATTGATATATGTTTTCTGGAGATGTTATCTTGCTCCTGTATACAAGACAATAATTTCCTTGGCAGTCGATCTATCATAAGATTTATTCCATTTTGAATTGGAAATAAAGAAAGTCTTTTAAATGATCAAAATTATGTCTCAAACAAACTTTATCACTTTAAATGGAGTTTCTTTTGCCAAACTTATAGCCTAGCAATGGTGACCTGCCTATCACCAAATCGGTCCACTCCTTTCACTAATTCTTTTGTCAACTGCCTTGCAGCAATAATTCGTATTCCTGATCTATTACTTTCAAAGTGGAAGTTATGGACGATATCTTTGAATTGATCAATTTCAACGTCCAAGTTGGTAGTTAGTGATGGAACGTATTTTGGTCTTGAATGACTAAACTTAAAAACTCCATCTTTGGAAATGCTTTTCTGTTCACAGTAACTCTATAACTGTTTCGGTGCAAACATAAAATTAGGAAACTGATATCCTTGAAAATGAAATCAGGGTTATTTTGGGTGGATCAAAAAGACAACATTGAAATGTCCAGCATTCTTCATGAACAAAGTTCTTTCCGAATAAAAAGTGTATTTCATAATGATGAAAGGAAAGCTTTGAACAAAGAAAAGAATCTGATCATGAAGATTCTTTCTGTCGATGACTTGGAAAAACTTTAACTAATGCTAGTTTTAACTGATATTAACTATAAGTTTGTTTTCGGACGTAAATGGCGATACCCTTAGCAGAAGGCGTTCAATAATTCAAATAAAAGACTTGTTTTTGAGGCATGAATTAGGTCTTGTAAAAGATGCAATACATCTAACTGGATGTTAGGTTGGGGGAATACAGAAGGACAAATGAAGGCAGGCACGAATGTAAGAAGATTAGTTCAAGACGTCTTGTGACAGTATCTCCAACATTTTTGGAACTTAACCTTTCTAAAACTGAATATTGTCAATGGAAGCAATGTCATTGAAGAAGCAGTATCAAGCAGCATTGTCCAAAAGTAAAAAAAATAAATCTTTAAAGAACATACTCCTTAAAACGGCCAAGAAGCCTTCCTCGCTGGACGAGTGGTTTTCACGCTCGGCTGCCAATCCGGTGGTCCGAAGTTCGAATCCCGGTTCGACCAACGCGGAATCAGAGGAATTTATTTCTGTTGATAGAAATTCATTTCTCGATATAGTGTGGTTGGGATCCCACAATAAGCTGTAGGTCCCGTTGCTAGGTGACCAATTGGTTCCTAGCCGCGTAAAAAAATATCTTATCCTTCGGGCCATCCCTAAAAGAGCTGTTAATCAGCTCAGTGGTCTGTAAAACTAAGATATATTTAACAAACGGTCAAGAAGCACTGTATTCTACAGTTATTGTATTCCAGAAGTCTATGAATAAGCTAGATAACAATACAGAAGAATCATCAAAATATAGGTTTTGTATTGCTCATTAAGGAGAAGGCATAAAAACAGTATCTTGTCATTATTCTTATCATTTTTAATTAATATGTTCAACATTTCCTTTCCATTTACGAATCAGAAAATTATTAGGAGGTATGAATGACACTCAGGTGTCAACTTCTCAGCTAATTTGATATATCCATCTTCAGATTATTAAACGACACAGGATAAAATTATCTTGCTATATATATTTCGCGCGTGTGTGTGTGTGTGCACAAGTCTTTGTGTAGAAGAGAGAAAGCGATTGTCACTCACAATACCAAAATCCTTTTAGATTTATCCACTTGAAAAAAATCAAATGTTAAAATTAAGGTTTTTAGAGAGAGGGAGAGATGAGTAAACGTAAAACCCGTTGGATATTCGCTGAAGAAGAGTAATCGAAGGATTTGGTCGTTCAAACCCATAGAAAGAAAGATCCAACAAGGCCCCTTACATTCTCGGTCCGAAGTTCGCAAACTTGATTTTGGGACGATAAAAGGAATTGGGTTAATTCAGTCAAGTCAGTGTCCGCTATCACATCGTTTTCACCTGTCTCCTCCATCCCCCACCAACCACCCCTCCCCCATTCATCTTGGAGCTTCCCCTTCCTCTTCCTCACAGTGACTCATTCTCTTTTCCTGTTATCCTTTTATCTTCTCCCGTATCTCTCCTTCTTCATTCTTTTCATTTTCCTTTACTTCCAGCTCATCTAACTTCTTCTAATCCTTTCTCACTGGACGACAGCAACATAAATCTCTGCTTTCATTTCGGCTGTCCATTGCCATTTCAAATTTCCTGAGACGCACTTAAATCCTTGAAAAAAAAAAATAAATAAAAGAAACATCAACTCCCCGCAAAATGTTACCTTAACTGTATAAGGATTATTATGTAAAGGTTAATAGAAGATATATATATATATATATATATATATATATATATATATATATATAGATAGATATATATATATATATTTATTACTATATATATATATAGAGATATATAATATAGATATATATATATATATATATATATAGATATATATATATTATATATAATATATATATATATATATATATATATATATATATATGAATTTTTTCACTAGTACACGCATGACTTTTTAATATTCAAAATATCTTAATGAAACAAGGATAGACAGTGACTTTCGGCACACAGCCATCAAGGAAGATATGAGAAAATATTGACTTTGCTGCGCATATTCCTTTAAAAGCCTCAAAAAAGATTAATATACATATTCTTAGCTTCAAAATGGGAGATGATATTTTCAATTAACTAATATAGGTTGCTTATTGTAAATAAGGGGACTACTGATATTGTTTGAAAAACATGGCTAGTAGTGATGGTGTCCCTAAAGTTCTCAACAAACCATACCTTATAACGAGAGAAACATTAGAAAACATAAAATGGATAAGGAAGTACAGTAAGAATGATTGAGGTTAGCGGTAGTAGTTAAGAAAGCGGCCCCAGAACCGAATAGTAAGCGGATAAGGCTTTGAACGTCCACAACTTCTGCTTTGAGATATTTCCATTCAAGGTTTTTACCAACAGAATTCAGTTGTCTAAGTGTATTCAATTGCAGCCTCTAAAAAGTATTTTTATTTCTTACAGAAAACTATCTTCTACGCCATAGTTCGTCAACGCCTACTATTGTAACATTAGCTGTATCTTTGTCAATTTTGCCACGTGCTGTTCTGGAATGAATGTTTTATAAATCAGCAGTTGATCAAAACTTATTCTGAAACGACTATCACCTCGCATCAGGCCTTCAGTTCTCAGCTTGAGTTTCCAAATCAAAACCTCCTAAGCATACTAATTAAGTATTTTATTATTCATTGTATATATTACTTCGATAACTTTTTCTTGTTGAAGCATACCTTGAAATTGCTCTCTCACTGTTGCACAGCAAAATCTGGCGCTTTTCCAAAATTCCATCTTTGCATCTCGAACGATCACTTCCACAGCTATTTAAAAACATAATAACCCACTGAAATCTTGCAGCATTTAATTTTTATTTCTTTTATTATGAACACTACTTTCAGCAAGTTTCAAAACAATCACTCATTTTACATTGAATTATGCAGAATTTATATGTTTATAAATTTTGTCTTCATATCCATTAAGTGAATACTGTTTCTGTGTGCCTTTGCTGTCCTCCAAGAAACAGAATTTCTTCTTGAAGTTCTCACATTCACCTTAGCATTTCATCAATCTCCCGGACATCACTATATTTCTTCTATCTATCCTCTAAAGGATTCGTATATTTTCCATAGTACCGAAGCATGTCTTATTATGTTCAAAGTCTCCCTTTACCCTAACAAGGCGTGATGCAACCTCCAGCTTATCCGGGACGCATGCAAGATTTTCACCTTCACGCATAAGTTGTACATTATATTCCCAACTTTACGTAAAGTGGTCTTCGTGATTAATACTCATACTTAGTACTACTTATATTAAAAACAAGGATCAAATAAAAAGGACACAACTTGAACTCATTCATATATTCTCAGTTATAAGTGGAAACACAAAATAACCGAACAGAAACAAGCCTAAATTCAGTACACAAAATAAATTAAAATGTGCTAAAATCTAAGTTCAAATAGAGCCTTGTCCACATAGATTTTATCTACAATATTTATTCAGTACTACTTAACATAACATTATAAATTTTTTACATTTTTATTCTAATAAATAAATCATAGATATCCTATCCTAAAATTCTTTAATCTTTAACTCAACGCAAAACACCTTTTTAGGCTACCATAGCCCTTTCCTAGCCCACTAATAAGAAAAATAAAAAATTAGTTTGTAGGCTTACCCTCCGAGTAAGAGAAAATTTTAATTGATTATATATATGCAAGTAGGTCTATTCCACTCTTTTCACATCAGGTGGTTACTTCTGTAATTTTTCTCTTCTACCTATAATTCAGCCTGGAATCTGGCTCTTTTGATACTGGCCGAAGTAAACTGAGGCCAGTTTTGGTTTAGGAATAAATGTTCTTGTGATCTGTTTAAGTTACCTTTCATGTCTCATTTTTTCCTTAATTTTGTGTTTTTGTATTCAGCTTTATCCGACGTGGAGTATTAAAGATCTGCAAGTCCATTTTTTCTTATTGTTTTAATCATCTGAGGCGCAGATGCAGTCTGCTATAATTTTTTCCCTTGAACAAACTTATCACAAATGGAACGCTGGTTAATGACCTAAAAGGGATTCCTAACATAAGGAGACCACAACTTTCTTTGAACTAATTTTTCAGTTTTAATTTACGAGTTTTAAGTATTGAAGACTTTGGATCTTCCTGTTTTCGTATTCGCTTGAGGCCTACAAATTTCAATTGTATTTTTCAATGCGACTTAGCAATCAGCCATCATAGAATCTCAAAGTACACAAGGATGAAAGGAAGTAGTCAGAAGTCTTTTTTTCTGGAGGTTTTACGAAGGTGACCTTTCGACCTTTTCTTGCTCTGCCTCGACGTCGGTAACCTAGATGTTGCGAAGCTAGTTTCAGGAATCATAAATCAATCAGTCACTCTTGCTCTGTCAATCTTCATGACGACGGCAGTAAATGAAGAGTGACTGTAAAGAACCTGTTAGTGGAAAAAAGACCTGGAGATATGCAATAAGTAATTTATTTTTATACGTCTTTTGATCTGTAATTGTATGTGAATTTATCTGCTTTATTGTTCATCATATCATCCCGTTTACCATATAGTTGTTCATCTTTTCCTTTGTTATCTTCTTTTTCGGTATTCAGGAGAAAAATCAGCTTTTATGAACCTGCAAGCAAAACATATAGGAAAAGTGCCACAATAAAACTGTATTTTCAATATTCAGTGTAATTATTGATTCATCACTTCCAATAAAAAAAATGATAATAAACACTCCACTAAACATTCGCTTGTACACACAGAGGCAAACAGTCGCAGAAACTCAAACGTAGACAAATGCACTCACATATACAGATGAATGCAATAACCAATTATCCCGACGAAGGGAAAGATTCCACTAATGAACGGCCTTTGCTGACCCAGCAACAAAATAAATATCCATAGGGAAATTTATTCAATTATGGGGGAAATTACTTGCATGGGTAAATTCAATAGTACAGTGCGAATGTTTGTCGACAGGTTGTAAACTGTAGAGAAAATACAAGTTAACCGAATAACGGAAAAAAAATGCGAGAGAGAGAGAGAGAGAGAGAGAGAGAGAGAGAGAGAGAGAGAGAGAGAGAGAGAGAAGGTTTCTTGCCTAACTTTGCTTGAAATTATGATTTAAGATAATGCCTCCTCTCTCTCTCTCTCTCTCTCTCTCTCTCTCTCTCTCTCTCTCTCTCTCACGCATTACACCTAGCTGTGATCACCACATCTCGATTGACTATCAGGTACTTGATCCATATTGCCTCAGTTTGGCTCTGAAATCCCAACTATGACCTGTCGCTTGTTAAAGTAAATCATCAGAGGATTTACAGACAGACAGGCAGTCAGACAAAGAGGCGGCTGGTAAAAAATGTCCTTTTCTTGCATTCGTATTTCCTACCAACTGCCGATTAAATGATGCGTCATGAATCACATACAGAATACAGAACCTTGATTGTTATCATGAGCTTTTTATTATTTCTGGAAAAATGACGTAAACAAACTCGGAAACCGAGCTGTTCGATAGAACAGTGTTTTTACAATACCGGTTTGGCCTAATTCAATTTCGAAAAAGCCACCCAGTTCGAACGGCGGTATATGTATTATTTGTTACACCACCGCGAACCAAAATTAATTTTTTATATATCAACAAAAAGATTGACAGGTACAATTCCTGTCAGTTTGAATGAATGAGATGGTGTGTAAATGGTTCAGCTTATGATCATATGAATATGGTTTTCAAACACCATAGTACCTGACAAGATAGGGCAAGTCAGTCGGACAAGACCAGATCTGCACTGCATGTACAGGACTATACTCTGTTTTTTTTTCCTCTGTCCATCCGCCTGTGGTGTTTTTGTATGGTAACACTGCGTCCCGGGCTTTAGATAGTTACACTATTTGTAAGTTTTATATAAATAAAAGAATATCTGGGTGTACATTTGTAACTGAAAAGTGTTTTATAATTTAACTACTATGTGATTTACACCGTTAATATTCGAAATAGGATATTATTATAATCGTTGAATGTAAGCTGAATGTAAGTATCTAAAGCCTGGGACGCAGTGTTACCATACAAAAACACCACAGGCGGATGGACAGATGAAAAAAAAAAGAGTATAGTAGGGTATGACTCAGGACCGGTATGGGTATGACTCAGAACAGTAGAGTTGGAAAACTCAAACAATTGTAATAACATAATGACCCTTGTTTTGAAAATAGCACATAATTTGTGTGTTCTGTTTTTTATAGCCTAATTCTATCTCTATAGATATATATCTATCCATAACAGGTTCAAGATTGACAAATCTAATGCCTGTTAGATTACTTGAATGAAATTATGTGTAACAGGTTCAGCTTTATGATTATATGAATATGGTTGCCAAACACCATAACTGTTGGCAGTATAGGGCAAGTCAGGCAGGATAAGACTTGATCTGTACTGTGGGTACAGAACCGGTATAGGTATGAGTATGACTCAAAACAGTTGAGTTGGAAAACTCGAAAATTTTTATAATAGCCGGTCATTCATATGTTCTGTTCTTTATAGCCTAATTCTATCTCTATAAAGATATATTTATTCACATGTCACGTTCAAGAATACGAGGTTAAATTAATTCCTGTTATTTAGCATTAATTAGATTGTGTTTAAAAGGTCCAGGTTTATTAACACACGAGATTTGTTATACATATAAGGGTGTATCGATCATTCATATCATTCACTGAATTTTAGCATCAATTCATGTCAATTAATCTAAATTTTTCGGCATCAACTACAATTATTTTGGAATCAATCCCAAGTCATTTCCAATTATTTCAAAATTTCCTTTTTTTCCATTCCAATTCAATTCCAATTAATGCAATTTTAGCATAAATTCCAGTTCAGTTCAAAAATTGACCCCAGTAATGATGTGATTTCGCAGCAACTTTAAAGGATGTCCATACCAGTCAGGGACAAATTATGTTGCGGAATTTCGCGTGGAATATTGTATAACGGAAACCATAATGCGAAATGTTATTTATAGATTATATCTAATATAGTAAGGGAGTTTCAGCCCCGGTGAATGCTGTGACTTATTCGCTTACTCTCACAACTGACTCTTTGTTACTCTTATAAGATTCCCAAAATGTTGATAGTGTTTTCTGTCTTTTCTATTCCTTTTCGAAGCCAGACAGTAAATACGACGCTCCACCGCCCTTCCTCTTTATCCGGGCTTGGGAGAGGCGGGAGTTGGTTAGAGCATCACAAGAGGAGAGTCGAAATGACGTCTCCTGACTGGGCATCGATCATGTTTCCGACGTTGCCACAGCAGGTGATGGACGTGAGAGCAATATTCCGTCGACTTGGCAATACTGCCGTTTTGATGCCCGAGTCTTAAAATGTTCAGGGATTTCAAGGATGCTGACTTGAGCAGAAAAAGTTCATCTCCTTGAGTGATGTAGTAAATCTATAAGGTAGAAGATGATCTTTTTACTTCAGTATATATGATGGGCGGTTGGTAAGTGGGGGGGGGGCTTATCTATTACAAGTATATTTATATATATATATATATATAAAAATATATATATATATATATAAATATATATAATAATAATATATTATAATATATATATATATATTTATATGCATATATATGTTACGCAAATATGGATAATTGCCAAATGTGTACAGTTTGCAATTAATTTTGCCTATTGTGTACAATTTGCAGGCACCAAACCTTGAAATCCCTGAACATTTAAGACTCGGGTATCAAAACGGCAGTATTGCCAAGTCGACGCAATACTGCTCTCACGTCATCACCTGCTGTGGCAACGTCGGGAAACATGATCGATGCCTAACTATAAATATATATTATATATATATTATATATATATATATATATATATATATATGTATATATATATATATATATATATATATAGATATATAGTATATATATATATATATATATATATATGTATATATATATATATATATATATATATATATATATATATATAATATATATATTAATAAAAGTTAACACTTATGTTAACTGTGAATGAATCAACTTTATAAGACAGGAGCTTTCATCAACATGAACAGTAGACCCCCCGCAGCCGTACTGATTTTTCCTTTTTAAATGTGCAAATACGTATTGTCCACCAAAAGACAGAAAAGACGCTAAAAACAGTTGCTTCCTTTCAGACTGTTCTAGCGTCTGTTCTGTTCTTCGTGAGCTGCCATTGTCTCTAGCAACTTCGAGATATGATTTATTTGCGAATGATAGTCTTGTTCTTTTGAGGCTTCACTCACACCTTTCAAGAATGTAGGTTCCTGTTCCTTCACTTTTCACGAAAGATAATTTCTTCTTCATATTTTACGTAATATTATTCAAGGATTACATAATTATTTGTTTTGCGCAATTACAGCAACGATAACCTTGTGACTAGTGAATTCCATGTTCAGACCTCCATCGTCCAGCTTATGGCCATTATTGTTAATTTTGATAGCACAGATGGTACTGGTACACTAATAGATAAGCATCAAACGTTTTGAAAATAGTACAGAAAATTTTACAAAGGAAAATACACACCTTTCTATGGTTAAACGATATGTGGATGCATTACTGAAATGAAGTTGTGAGGTGCTGAATTGCTACTTTTTCACGAAAATTTCAATGTTTTGTATAATATCACCTTGAAGTGGGTGTCATAATCGCCCGAAAAACTCTCTGTAATAAGTTCACCTTTTGGTTTTAAGGAAGGAATGAGTCAGACGAGCATCAATATTGTCAGTGCTTTATTATCCATGTTTTGATATTCTACAGCGTTGGAATCTGCAGAAAAACTTTTATAATGAATGGTTCGTCTTTCCAGGTTTATCTGAGGATGTTACAAATAATTTGATATCTAGAGAAATCGATTAAATGTTATGTTGTGTCTAGTTCATTTGGAATATTATCACGGAAAATTTTTTTACAAATTTTTATTTTTATTTTCTGGAAAGGGTGAGTATTTTTCACGTCTGATGCTCCCTCCTTAGAGATCTGGAAATCGCACTGCTCAGTTTTCAGTCCCCTGGGAGAACACGTGTCTGAAATAATCTGAGGCCAGTGAATAATTCAAAACAAGTTTGTGTTTATAGGCCACCTCCATATAAAGGTGGAGAAAGGCTATCATTGAATACCCTTATGGCCCTAACTATTGGGTAACTGAGCTGACTTTTCGCAAAGACCAACTCCTTAAAAACTACCTGCTACAGCCTGCTTTACCCGTGAACGTGTGTGTGTGTGTTTGTGTGTGTGCATTATTATTTTATATTATTATATTAAACCACGACCACCTCTATGCCAAGAATCCAGAAAGATGGATTTCCCGTACTTGGGACAGCAAGTACAGGGGTAATGCTAAGGTCACACATTCACGTATCAACGCACGCACGGCCACGCATGAGCGGAAATTGGTAGTGGCAACAGCTCACGTCAGTAAACCGTAAATGTAACGTAAAACACACGTAAAATCGTAAACGTACGGCGACGTGTCGTCCGGGTGCTAAGCTTCGCCCACTAGGGCGCCGTAGCCCACTCCATTTTGAAATGTTCAAAACAAGTCGTGGGTGGTCACGCCAAATGTCTCCTGACGTAGCTCCAGGCATTGCACGTGGGACCCACGGTGACTGCTGCGGGGTACGCGCTAGGATCACCTGCATTGTTCGCCGTCGTTGTTTTCTTTCCGCCGCGAAGCACGCGGTCCTCCTAATTGCGCTGCAGCCTACGGCGAAACCGATTCACACATTTACAACCCTGTACGACATGGCAACGCTGTAGCGTGGTATAAAAGGTCAGGTTGGCGCCCTCGGGTCATCTGTTGGAAAATCAACTTGAAAATATGGCCACAGGATTATCAAAAGACCTGACGGTCTCAGTTATTTCTTTATTGACAATGGCGGATTTTGGAATAATCCTTTAGCACTGGCTCCTAATACGATTTCCACTTTCTCCTGACTTTTGACCGCTATCATCAATCAAACAATGAATTGGAATCTGTCAGAGGGATACAGGGTAATCCCAGGCTATTCCCAAGGTAGTATTCCAGCGTTCCGGTACACCAAATCTCAACCAGAAATCAACAACCGGGTCATTTTTCGTCAACAGGATTCCGGCATCTACCGCCTATACGTCGTCTGTCACACCTGCTCCAGTAAGAAATTAATTTATGATTAGCAACGCAGGAACAGTAGAGGAGTTGGGGCCTGGTGTTATTGGTAAGGTTTACCTTAGGCCATGAATAATCCCGGGTTGGACGAGTACTTATATGGACCCAGGCAGTGCGAACCATTTGTGTGGGAGCAGGACTAATGGCTTCATAGCCCAGGGGCTGTTTCTCTGTGTCTCAGGTGGCTGATCACGATTCAGAATATGGAGACAAGGTTTCAATAAAAGGCGAGTGGGAAATGGATAACGAATATAAAAAATACTGGGGAAATTTCTGACGAAGACAATTGTTAGGATGTCCAGTAGTCCTTTTTTTTGAAATAACCTTTACTGCTTAGGCCAAAAATAACAAAAGACTTCACTTGTAGACAGCAAACGTATAGTATAATCTGCTAGAATAACTTTCACACACACACACACACACGAACACTTTCCCGGTAACACGGTATTCTCAGATTATGGAAGTGTCGAAGATATTTATTTCTTCTGAATAGCAGTCTTACAATAATGGTGTAACAAATAATGTAAATATCTAAGAGGAATTCCTATATACATCTAAAAAAATATTATCTTGAATAGGTAGAATTCCTATTTATTTTTAAGAACTGTTTGATAAGTTATTAGATGTTATTCTATATCGCTTAAATATACATCGCCTCCCATAGTCAACAGGTTTTTATAAGTCTAAGTGTATCTTATATAAGTAGCTCCCAAAGCGTTCATAAATCATAATTCCTAAAACTACGTATTGTATTCCCTGTCGACTGGTTACTTGGTTATTGCTATAAATATCATTCAGAAATGGGGTTAATATATAATCATGATGTGCTCATTTACAACCATTATTCTAATTGCGTCTACTGAAATGGTTTTTTGTTGTACAATTAGAAAGTATATATCTTGGTAAATCTCTCAATCTCTCTCTCTTCTCTCATCTCTCTCTCTCTCTCTCTCTCTCTCAATGATATAAATCTCGATTTTGTGTGTATATAATTTTCAACTGTAATATTCAGCTGTGTTGTAGATGTCTTTCGCGGATTCAAACAGGATATAAAAAAAAATAAAAAAAATTAAAAACTGTAGTAATGTGCTCATACCCCTGGCAACAGCACAGCCCCACAACGGTGGGCGTGGTCTTGACGTGAAGTTGATCGGCGTAAGTTCCAGGTAGACGTCCGACTTTGCTTTCTTTGCGCGTACATTTGCGCGCAATTTACGTCGCTGGCTTACGTCCGGTATCCGCCCGTGTCCTGTTTACCAGCTGTTCAGGTCATTCCACCGCGATGATGCCCAAGATCCACATACGTGGGCATACGCCCGTCGTGATACGATGAATGTGTTGACCCCAGCATAAGGCAGGACCATAGACCTAGCTGCAGCGGGTATTTTTAAGGAGTGGTCTTTGCAAAAGGTCAGCTCAGTCACCCTATAGTTAGGGCAATATATATATATATATATATATATATAGATATATATATATATATATATATATATATATATGATATATATATATATAATATATATATATATATATATCAGTATTTTCCAAGTATTTATTGCCACCAAATGCCCCCTAAAATTGGAAAGGGATAACAAAAAGAATGATCCTGGAGACATCAAAGAATTTA
This sequence comes from Macrobrachium nipponense, assembly GCF_015104395.2. NCBI lineage: Eukaryota > Metazoa > Arthropoda > Malacostraca > Decapoda > Palaemonidae > Macrobrachium > Macrobrachium nipponense. Next base: position 70,141,786 of record NC_061092.1, read on the forward strand.
TTTAAATAACTAATAACAAAAACTAATACCTTTCAGTCTTAGCGGTCTTTTGCATATGTTAAAGGCACTGGTCAGCAATAAGTACAAAATCAGGGCGATGATGAGGGACAGGCAGTTGGATGAGAGAGCAGAACAGCCTCGAGCATTTTGGAACGATCGAAAATTTATAAACAGTGAATTCCTCAGGATGTTCAAACGAGACAAAAGTCGTAGCATTATCATCCACAGTGGCAAGATTCAAGAGCGCAAAGGACCTGGTTGATTCGGAATCACATGATTATGACGTCAGTGCGCTAAATTCGTGCGTTCATTAGCGTGAGTAACTTCATATGTCTGTTAGAGCAAATGCATGAAATATAATCTGTAGTATGGAGATTTATGGAATCATTCGACAAGAACTTTTAGTGACCACGAACTACGGAAGGAGGTGCTTAAAGATCTATCAGATAAGGCAAAGTGGAAGAGAAAGATACGTTGAAATTTTGAACAGTGACATTTCTTTCAGATGCTCTAAGATGGGAAGTGCGGTGCAACACTTAACATTATTGATGAACTCTAATATTACCATTTTGATAATTGTGGCTTCTTTTTCGGTTATTTGGCATTGAGAATAAGTATTGATAGATCTACTCAATATGATTATGCAGAACAAGTAATGGTATCTCATGGTTTGGAATTTTAGATTCTTTTATTTCATATTCATATTAGGTATTTTGGGGAAAATGCAGACTCTACTTTTGTATCACAAGAGTTTGAATTAGCCTAACAAATAATGATTGATTTCAGCTACGCAGAGAGGGAAGTCAATGACAAGTTTTTAGTAGGTTTCCTATATACTTTACAACTAAAATTGGTGTTATTTCTAATACTTAAGACATCCAAAAATGGTATACAATTATTTTCTTCATATTCTATTGTTAATTTCATGGATGTTATAAGATTATTTAATCGTCTGCTGGAAAATCAGGAATATTTACCTTTTCTTTTTTACAGTCAAAAACAATCATATACATATCTAAACAAAATACCTTAGAAAATAAATTTATTGGAATAAATCTAGATTAAAAAAAAATCCATGTAAATATTAGACAGGAGTTGCGAAAGAGGGTTGGTTACCCGTGGCCATACCAAATATCTGTTTATAAAAATTATCATTGAAAGTGAATTTAAATTTTTTTATACAAAGGGATACCATATTAATAATGACCTTAGTAGCTATTCCTAGATTATACGAAACCAAATGTTGTGATGAATATTGAAGTAAGTCATCAAAAGGAACTTTAGTGAATAAACTGCTTAATTTGTCAGTACAGGATAAATCAATATGGGAGAGTCTAACACAGAAATCAACAGAGTTTTGTAAATGGGAGTTTGAAATAGTACCCAGGATAGGTGATAGTAATTTAACTAGATATTTAGAAAGTTTATAGCTAAAAGAACCGGTTGAACTGATAATGGGACGAATAGGGAAGTCTCTTTTCTGGATCTTGATTAATCCGTACGTGTAATGTAAAGATGTTCCGTAGCTTTTTGTAAGTTCGAGAGTCAGACAATAAGTTCTCCATTCTTTCCACATAACTAATTTTATCCATTACTACAAAACAATTGGATTTGTCAGCTTTAGTAATATGCAAAATTTTATACGTTTTTTTTAAGTGCATTGATATTTAAAGGCATTGATATTTAAAGGTGATATACTTGTGGTTTTCTTTTCCAGGTTGGATATCTCTGAACTGATGTTTGTGCACGAAACCTCATCACCAGTGGCATAGGATAAACCATAACCTAAAGAACATTTAAGACTTCGGTTTAGTTCTTTGTTTGAAAGATTTACTACACAATATATAACTAACAAAAAAGATCTTAGTCGTGGCAGATGAATAAGATCTTCGTTGTGGGGTCATCTGAAGCTGCAGCCAGCGATTTGACTGCTCTATTTTATGATATGTATGAAAGTCTTCAAGTTATTCAAATAAGCTTTTTAATAAGAATATGCAACGATATCACAATTTAAAGAGAATTGCAGGCAAATTAACAAAATAAAATCACGAATATCCCCCTGTAGACATCAGACCGTATTTATTCTTCTTTGTAAACTCATTATCTCATAAGTGTCAGAATGATTAGTAATATATCCGAAGTATGAATAAAAGAAACTTTTACCCTTTCGGCTGACAAATTGTCACAATGGAAAAACAATGTAATGGTCACTATGATTGAAGCCTTTATGAAAAATACATTCACATCACTGGCTGTTCCATACATTCACACAAAAGCCTTATATTAGCATGTCACCCCCTCACGCATGCTACGTTCTTCAGCCTTTCCTTGCTTATTCCACCCCATCTATCTGGCATAATCTGGCTCTCTTCTTCCCCCCTAATATTTCACTAACCTCTATCTTCCATGACATCCAGTACCTTAATCATCGCAGAGCACTGATCTACCATTTCACCTAATCTAACTTTTTCAACATTTATTCCCTGTATCTCCATATTTCTCAAGTCTTCACTGAGCTTCTTCTTATACCAAATTTACTGCATAAATAAATCATTCTATCATGTTCAACCTTTCCCCTTTCATTCGCATTTTACACTCACGCTTCGCTTCCATAGGGGAGAATTGGCTTAACATTTTTTTTTTCTTTTTTTTAATCTTAGCTTCCATACTATACAGTTTTCCTCCAAATCTTTTGCACACCCTCTGCACTCCTTTCTTGCCTCACTTATCTATGAACCTATCGCCATCCATCATATCTACTTCAAATCAGTGCTACAAATCAGCAGCTTCTATTCTTTCTCCTCCCACTTTCAGGATCATTGGCCAGTCTTCCTCTGGCCCCTTTACAATCATAATTTTAGCAGACATGATGCGTCATAACGTCTCCGCTTTGAGGGTCTTATATCAGTGAAAGTCCTGCTCATTGTATGATGGCTCCAAAGCTTAAACTATTTTTATACGATTGCGCAACCTAGAGGAGAAAGACAACTTCTATTTTCAACACAGTACAGAGATACAAATTAGCCTTCTTCAAGCGTTTGGACGTTTATAACGACTTTTCAAGAGCTAGTACAGATTACTGCTTGAAAGGTAGTACACGAATTCTTAAAGTAATATTTTTATTCACTATAAAAAAAAGGGAAGGGGTCGGGGACGAATCACAGTTATCTGTTTTGTAATGCATAATACCAAGGCGAGTAGGAGTAAGACTGGTCATTGCTACAGTTTCCTTTTTTAGTAACTGATAATGTCTGTTTCGTCACTTGGGGAATTGAAATTGACAGCAAAGTCGAACCTTTTATTTTATTAAACAGACTTTGTCAGAAGATATAGAAATCGAGAAAGGCTTCCAAGCTTTTGATTATTACGAGAATAATCATAGTTCTATACTTGACAGTTTACACTGATTTAGAAGGTAAAAGAATTGTGCCATTCTTTGTCAGAGCATTTAAAATCCACCCACTGCCAATACGCTATGATATAAACTTTCTTCTTAAAGCGAGAAGTCAAGAAACAGCGCATAGATGAATTTTTAAGAAAAGATAAATGGAAACGATATGAATTCACCAGGTTAAAAAAAATTCAAATAACTCTAACAGAATACTTAATGTTACCGAGACTGAGTGAGGCATCGTTCTGGAAATCTAGGTGCATTTTGTGGAGTTCCTCTTACAATTATAGAAGAGCATATGTACAATTTGTTGAACACATTCTCACTCATTCCCAACGATTTCCTCATTTTCCCTTACTTGCACTATGTTAATGTATAATTCCGTGAGCCCAACGTATCCTTTTTTCCTCTGCTTGCGGTATCAGGAATCTCTTGGAAAGCCACTGCTTCCCCGATGGCTATGTTCTTTATCTACAGGATTTCTCAAAAGCATTTGTTAAAAATGAAAATTCGCTATAATTTCCTTGGGGTTGTTGGGGGGAGGGGGGGGGATGTTGGGGGGATGGGGGGGGGGGGGGGGGGGGGGGATTCGGTAACCTAGAGCAGACTGGTGCTCGGTGTGTTTGTTTATAAGTGAGAATTCTATTCCTCATAAACATCTTGTATTCCTTTACACATGGAACAAAGAATATTTTGTGGAAAATATATTATATTTCCAAGTCACCTGAACATATAAGAAAATATGAATTCTTAAAATACATTCATTTTAGTTGTATGTACAGAAATTATGCTGCATTAGACGAAAGCAGCAAGCGTAATAAGCCATAGAGCTCTAACGTTCATCTATATTTCAAATGGACGTTAGTTTCGCCTACTTGTGTAATATATACATTTTTAAATACAGATAAATTCCATATCTGTAAATAAACCCATGACCTAAGGGGTCATTGGCGAATTAGGAGTGTAACCGCATAACCATAAACAAGACGTGAAACTAGATCATGCTATGCAATGCTTGCAGTAGCCTGGTTTGCGTTTGCACGTCCTATCATTTTCTGAGTTTGTAAACTAGTCACAATACCTTCCAT
>NC_061092.1:70158764-70163764 GCF_015104395.2 Macrobrachium nipponense
TACCGTCAGAGGGGTCAACACGATAATACGTGAGAAGGCGTATTTCGCGAACTACACGTGTGGGCTACAACAATCATCCCATCACTACCTCTCCCATACAACGCGCGAGTAGCTCATCGTCTGACGCAACTGGGCTGAGATGACCCACGCGTCATCGACTTATGCAGGTGGAGAAACATCTTCGCTACTACATTCTGCTAGCCGTGTTCAGCGTGACGGCCATATTGGTTATCGCTGTCAACATCTTTGCTTGGCGTAGGCTGAGGCGTAAACAGAAGGATCTCAAGGGAACGTACTGGCCCGTCTGGATGACGTACCCGTTAAACTCAAGTCGTTTGCGTTTAGGGCCGCCTGAAACCTGGCCACTTCAGTTCGTGCCTAGGGAATTGTCTGGAATTGTGTTGTGTGTGAAAAGCGGTCCGTATGCTGGCAACAATGTAGGACAGAAAGACTCACGCCTTTGCATTTGAACAGTTAAAATAATACTCCAGGGCACCTAATAAATCATTATAGCCCAATATATACACAATATATTCCTAAGGTATTTTTTTTTTTTCGGGCACCTAATAAAATATCAGCCCTATATATTGAATTTCTGCAGAATTACATTGTTATACTATTATACAATTATATTTATCTATTATAAAGAGTGACAAGTACTCTTTAACAATTATCCATGATCATGCTATAATCATTATTTAGTAACCATTATTCTTAATCAGGTTACATGTTATCATATTAATCATGTATACATGTTTTGATTTTTACCATTTTATTATTTTTGGGTACATAATCATAGTTATTACCAAACATGGATCTATATTTTTCCATGCCATTTATCTTTGTTTATGAATAATGTCAACAAGGGTATGTGGACAGAATCTTTTTAATGCATTTTAATCACTTAGTATATTACGAGCACGCTCCTATGAACAATGTTTAAAGTAATTTTTTTTTTTTGTTATTCAAGGCTTGAATAGGTAGCAGACCGAGCCTAATGTAAGAATTACATTATATATATAAACCAGTGACCTGGGGTCATGGCATTAGGAGGGTTCTACGTGACCAAAGCAGACCTTAGATTACGCTATGCGTTGTCTGCAGTACCTGATCTAGCTCAAAGCTTTGTCAACAGTTTTTTTTTATGTTATGATAACTTGCACAACAACTTCCATGGGAAGCGGTTGACCTGTAACCTACGCCGGAAACTTGTTGAAACTTAACTTCCGAGCCGGCGAACTACGTATGTGTTTTTTAAATATGAATTGCTGAGATAGCTAATGTTCCGCTATCGACGCGATGCTTTAGAATGGCAGTTCCACGCCAAATCTCAAACATATCGGTCGTCCGACCGAGCTGCATCTCCTAGTATGGAGTTACAGAATAAAGTTGTTAACTTGTTCAACTAGCCTGTTTGAATCATCTCCTCTAGACAAGAAAGAACCTCTCTACTAAGATATCCAAGGGGGGAGATGGGAGGAACCAAACATTACTTACGGATAACAGCCGTAAGGAAAAAACAAAAAGTCTATCGCAAGCGATAAGACATTAGAAATATACATCTTCAAACTCTTTCTCAAAATTTTCCTTACTTTATTTTGAACCATCATGCAATATTTGTATTTCGAACTCTTTGGAATAATTTTCTTTTCCTGCCTTACAATAACATCTCTCCAACAGCACCCACCTTCATGGTTTTCCTTCCCATTTTATTTATCTATTTTTTTTCTGTTTCCGGCAACCACTTAGTTCTTTGCACATTTCATTTCCCTCTACGACTTTTCCACCTTTCCGCCTTATTTTCAACTCATGACTGGAGCAATCGTGATCTTACTCTTTTTCTTAACCTGAGCCAATTTCATCACCGAATCGTATAACTTTCCAACTTTGCATTCCTCTTCCTTTCTTAGGCTTATGATTACTCTTTAATTAATAGGTGTCCTTGCTTTTAGTGCTATTCGACATTATGCTTTCGACCTACATTCTGTTCACGCATGACCCTTGTTTTCATTTCTGCTCGGTTGCCTCTTTCACATTAGTGTCCATGAACATTATACTTTTCCCAGCCCCTAATTGTTTTTAATAAGCGAATGAGAGCCACCAGCCAGCCATTGACAACAATATAGCATTTTTAGGTTTAATAGCTGTGATTTATCATGGTCTATTCTATCATTACTTTTTTTTTCTTCCTAAGACAATTGTAATTGTATTCGTAATATCATTATCGAATAATCTCCATCTTTCCTCCTGATCGAGAATATCTAACAAAGTTCCTTTCACATTCATTCTCAACTCTATCACCAAGGCATTAGGAAATTTTTTTTTTTTTTTCGATCCGCTTTCAGGAACTACTCTAGACTACCACTGATCACACGAAAACCTGCCATGCATTTGGTGTCACCTTTTAATTCACCATTTTCTGTAATTTTTCTTGATTATTCCCATTTTCTACTGTATCATTTACAAATATCAACCATTCATAAACGTGGACACATGTAATAAAAGAGAAATACAAATGAGCTGACAAAAAGGGAATTCGCGTGTTTAGGGAACGCTTAGAAATGTTCTGCCATAAACATAGGCGAAAGTGATACATCATCCAAACGTCTTTAAAATCCTATATTTTATTAAACTGTCTTACGAATGCATCTCGACTCATTTTGGAGATAGAAACTCCAATAAACGACTGAATAAAGACAAATTGCTGTATTGGCACAAAGGAGGAAGGTGAATCGACGTTAATTTTTTTTACCTGATTGCCATAATACAGAAAATTCGGGATTCAATACGAATCCTTCTTTGGAAGATAGAAAGACTGACAGACAGTTAGGATGGCAAGCAGATAGGAGGAGAAGAGGCAAGAGAGAATATAGAATTTATGATTTTGCTTCAGTGAACCAGGAATTTTATCATAATTGTCTAATTCTTAAGGGTTTTAACAAGGATAATTTTAAGAAACTTTTATAACTGGCAGTGCGGGACACCGCTTTATTTATAATGGAGTTTCATTCTGTCAAGTAGAAGTAATGGTAATGAGGTTCGCCACTCGGCCGAACCTTTGCCAATTATTTATCTTTTTGTGTTCACTAGAGGAGCAATTGTTGGACAATTGCCCTGTGGCCTTCCTTCACCCTTTTTACTTTAGATATGTCGATGACACTTTTCTACTTTTTAGAGACAAAGAAAGGGCTGAAATGTTTTTCCAGTTTGTCAACACAGCACATCCAAACATTAGGTTTACTATAGAACATGAAAACGACAACAAGTTACCCTTTCTAGACGTTTTAGTCACTCGAAAAAACGACCATTTTGATTCGTCATTGTTTAGGAAAAAGACTTTTACCGGTCAAGGTTTGAATTTTTATAGTCATTGTTGTTTTAACTTTAAATTAAACTCATTGTTACCGTCTTCCACAGGGCCTTTAGTACAACTTCCAGCTGGTCTGGTTTCTATAATGAAATAACGTTTTTATACAAATACTTTTTTAGCCAACCGTTAACCTTCCAGACTTTTTTTTGTACATATTTAAGTAAGTTTCCGAATTATAATCGTATACCAAATTTACATATAACTTCTATTCCCAAGATGACGTTTTTCGCCAGTCTCTGTGTGATTCATGATAAGTCCTTTTACAACACTTTGAATAACCTAATTCGACGGTATGTACCTGCCATTAACTGTAAATTGATTCCGGTTAATCCTCTTAATATTAAATCATTATTCCAGTAAAGACAAAATTAAGCCTCTTATGACGTCAAGCATCGTCTAGTTATTTTCTTGCCCCCGATGTAGTCGGGAATGAGACTTTTTGGCGTAGCCCGTTTGGCGTCGCTGTTTCGGCTTGGCCGATTTGGCATATAGAAATTTTGGGTGGAGAGACTGTTAGGCGTCAAATGACTACTTTGTCGCTGTAAACGACATTTTGCCATCAAATAGATACTTCGTCGTTATAGCGCAATTAGCTCTCATTTTAGCAATTGTTTAACAATTGAACAATTGTTTTTTTTTTTAACATTTACTTTTTGGTAGCTTTAGAATTTTCAGTCGTCTAAGCCCTATTGTACGAAATGGAAGGAGATATTTTAACAAAACGTGGAAGAAAACAAAGTGATTCACGATGGATACCTTTTTTATTTTTGATGATTGCAACCGAGCTAAGAGGATTCTGAATTAAAATTTGGCGATGTGAACAGAAAGATCGGGTAAAGTAAGATTACATATGAAGGTATGGAAAAGTTGATTCGCCAGTTGAACCAAACATAACCCATGCAAACCATGTCTGCTGCAAAAGTAGAAGTTGAAAAAGTTGAAAACAAATATTAAAAAAAGTTGGCTGTAACGCTGGAGCCACCAACCGTTGTAGTAGAATGTTTAAGTGACGCCTCTCAAGCACTTTAGCCATAGGGCCTGACTTGCCTGCAATGCGAAAACTTATTACTAGGAAACGAAAATTATTAAACAAAGCGCCAGCTAACCCAACTCATTTGGAGCAATTAGTTATACCCGAGTCCTATACACTGTATGTTCCCAAACTGGGTATGGAAGAAAAATTCCTATTGGGAGACACAGGAGAAGGCAGTAATAGAATTCTAATATTTGGAAGAATAAGCTGGCTTCAGCATTTAGTCTTCTCAGAAATTTGGTTTGCCGATGGAACTTTCACCATTGCGCCAAGTCTTTTTCATCAAGTATATGCTATATCGGCTAAGAAGCAGGATGGAGTTATTCCTATAGTTTTATGCTCTTCTTTCCTAACGAGCAAAGATTAAACTTATTCTCGTTTATTTGAGTTACTTAAAACCATCGAACCAAATTTGAGAGCAGTTTCTATAATTTGTGATTTTGAGCAAGCTGCCATTCATGCCTTTCAAGATGCATTTCCCACCGCTCGAATTAAGGGATGTTTTTTCCATCTAGCCCAAAACATGCACAGACATCTGGTTTCATTGGGTTTATCGAATCGCTATAAAACTGACTCGGACTTTGCGTTACGGGCTAA
>NC_061092.1:70168787-70196722 GCF_015104395.2 Macrobrachium nipponense
CATACCAAATTTACTGCATAAATAAATCATTCTAACATGTTCCACCTTTTCCCTTTCATTCGCATTTTACCTTCACGCTTCACTTCCATAGGGGAGAATTGGCTTAACATTTTCTTTTTAGTCTTAGTTTCAATACTCTTCAGTTTTTTCCTCCAAGTCTTTTGCACACCGCTGCACCTTTCTTGCCTCACCTATATTATGAACCTATCGCCATCTATTATATCTACGTTAAATCATTGCTACAAATCGGCAGCTTCTATTCTTTCTCCTTCCACTTTCAAGATCATTGGCCAGCCTTCCTCTGTTCTATTTACAATCATAATTTTATCAGACATGATGCGTCTTAATGTCTCTGCTTTGAGGGTCTTAAATATCAGTGAAAGTCCTGCGCATTGTATAATGGTTCCAAAGCTTAAACTATTTTTTTACGATTGCGCAACCTACAGGTGAAAGACAACCTCTATTTTCAATACAGTACAGAAATACAAAATAGCCTTCTTCAAGCGTTTGGACGTTTATAACAACTTTTCAAGAGCTAGTACAGATTACTGCTTGAAAGGTAATACACGAATTCTTAAAGTAATATTTTTATTCACTATAAGAAAAGGGGGAAGGGGGCGGGGGCGAATCACAGTTATCTGTTTTGTAATGCATAATACCAAGGCGAGTAAGAGTAAGACTGGTCATTGCTATAGTTTCCTTTTTCAGTAACTGATAATGTCTGTTTCGTCACTTAAAGAATTGAAAATTGACAGCAAAGTCGAACCTTTTTATTTTATTAAACAGACTTATCAGGAAGAGTATAGAGATCGAGAAAGGCTTCCAAGCTTTTGATTATTACGAGAATAATCATAGTTCTATACCTGACAGTTTACACTGATTAGAAGGATAAAAGAATTGTGCCAGTCTTTGTCAGAGCATTTAAAATCCACCCACTGCCAATACACTATGATACAAACTTTCTTCTTCAAGCGAGAAGTCTAGAAACTCTTCATTAAAATATTCTATATTTTCCAGCACATAGAGGAATTTTTAAGAAAAAAAAATAGGAAACGATATGAATTCACCAGGTTAATAAAAAAATTCAAATTACTTAATGTTACCGAGACTGAGTGAGGCATCGTTCTGAAAGTCTAGGTGCATTTTGTGGAGTTCGGTCTTACAATTAATAGAAGAGCATATGCACCATTTGTTGAACAAACATTCTCACTCATTTCCAACCATTCCTCATTTTCTCTTACTTGCACTAATGTTAATGTATAATTCCGTAAGCCCAACGTATCATTTTTTTCCTCTTCTTGCGGTATCAGGAATCTCTTGGAAAGCCATTGCTTCCCCGATGGGCTATGTTCTTTATCTACAGGATTTTTCAAAAGTATTTGTTAAAAATGAAAATTCGCTATAATTTCCTTAGCGGGGGGGGGGGGGGGGGGGGGAGGGGGGGGGGGGGGGGGGGGGGGTCAGCAGAGTTCTTTCTATTCAAGATCATTTTCCCGCAATCTCTCTAGATTAACCCTTTCCTTCAGCTTAACACAAATTTACGTTTTTATCACGACTTACGGTATTAATGTTGCAAGGTATTATTTATATTGAATAATTAACTGGTTTAATATATTCCAGGCTTCAAATCTTAGGATCGCAAAATAAAGATGTTATGGTGTCTGAACATTTTTGTTAAACACTCTCTTTAAATTAAAAGGAAAAAAGATAGAAGAAATATCTCAAATAGTGGTTGGGGTGTAGATATTATAGATAAAATCTCCCTCCAACCAGCGATTAAGAAACTTAGAGAGATTCTGGAGGATTCGACGGGGAGACGCTGCCAGATGAGGCACTCCCATATATATATATATATATATATATATATATAGATATATATATATATAGATATATATATATATATATATATATATATGTGTGTGTGTGTGTGTGGTGTGTGTGTGTGTGTGTGCGCGTGTACAGTTTCCTCCAGGAGTTTCGATACACGCATATGGCATTGGTAAGCCATATTGGGACTTTTATGATAATACTAAAGTGGGCATTGACAATTTATATTGGGCTATTTTGATTTTGTTTTGTACGAAGAACTTGATTGGCTGGAAGTGTCTCGATGACAGTTTGTTGTCATCAATTTTGTCTAGTAAATCCATTGTAAAAAACAACCACATTGTAACAATAATTAATCCTAATTATATACATCATCACCGTTAGTTTCTCGTGAGGTGTACCTCTCCTCTATACTAACAAAAATTTAGGACTGTTATTAGCTTTTCAGTAATAATCTCTTTGATAGATCGTATAATTTTTAATGCTTTAAACTCCAGATTTACTACTTAGTGGAGCTACTTGACTATCTCTAGTTGGAGTGAGATGTTGTTACGTCCTAGATATATAGGAGCTAAACTTAATATACAAATGTAATTTCTAAAGGTATTCTCTAAACGAAGTCCATCCGTCAATTTACAATTAACAGGTATGCAGGCACGAAGTTATTCAACCGTAAGGACAGCGTCGAAAGACCTTCAGAATGTCCAAACATACTTCCCCCAGTTATTTCTCAAAACCCATACGATGCCATCACTTTAGCCGAACTTCAAATACCTAACACTTGTCTATAAATTTTCTCAATAAAAAGACTCAAAGTTAAAAAAAAAAATACATGTGACGCAAGAAAGCTGTGACATTGAATCGCGTATTCAATCACTAAGTATGCAATTAGTCTCTTGACCCAACACAGGAAATTTGAAGTTGCTTGCTTTGCTAAGCCATAGAAGAAGAACGATATCTAGATGTTGAAAACATTCGAAACCACACCTCTAGTATGTATCGACTGAATGAACATGGACAGGTGGGGTGGTGTTCTTCTACTTGAACACCGTAGATTTCTAGTATAGGCAATCCTTATGGTGTTTCAGCCATTCACTGGAAATCTTTTAAATAACTGCTATTGACCTTGTAAAACGTAAGGAAAAAAATATTCTCTACACTGTGGTAACTTACTTGTAAGACACACATTCTACATGACCAAGCCTTGCCCTCGTTGTGAATTCATCTTTTAATTTCATTTTCATGATGGTTATATATGCTGGTTAATTTCTTCGTGAAATCGACATAGAAAACAATTTAGAAAGTTGAGTTGAAAAAATAGATTGCTTCTACGCATGACGTTGTAAAAAGAATTATAATAATATATTATTACCTTAACTCAAGATAAAACCTTACAACAACAAAAGATTTCGTTTTCCAATATGTACCAAATGTTTCCTACCAATATCATTCTTAGGCAACTGGAGGAATCGTTGGCTTCGATTTATTTTTGTTAACTTGGAATCAAGAGAAGGCCAATATATTATAAATAGCATCTGGTGGCCAAAGTTGTTTCGTTCCCGCGTTATGTTTGGTAGGACCGAGTCCAGGGGTTAGCGAAATCAATGTCCCACGATGGAAATTCTCTTTCGGGTAGACATCACAAAAGACTGCATATTGTCCCAGCACTAGGCCTAAATAGTCTAAATTCCATAGATCTCTCATACCATGTATATAAAGATATTAATCTAAGCTATATATATATATAATATATTAGATATATATATATATATATATATATATATATATATATATATAGTATATATATGAATGTCTTTTACTGTAATACAATTGTATAATATGAATATAAAAATGTCCATAACATCTAACAAAGGTTCTTTTATTTATAAAATATCCAAATGGCTTGCAGGCCTGTTATCACCCTTTCCAGGAACATTCTCATCCTCCCACCTTCAACATGCAGAAGATTTTGTATACAAATTATCAATTTCAATAACCCACAAATAACATCATATTGCTCAGCAGTTGACGTCGAATCATTATTTACAAAACTCCCGATCGCCGACGTGTTGTCCTTTCTAACGAGGAGGAAGTTAAACATGTGAAGAACATTTTCCTCTTGGAATTGACTAAGCAATAAAATTAATCAACCTTTGCGTAAACTAACAACGTGTTTTCTTTCAATGGTAATTTTTACAAAATTAAAAACTTAATTGTAGCATGGGCAGTCCCCTATCCTCCATTGTAGCAAACCTATACATGGAATATTTCGACACACACACACACACACACACACACACACACACATATATATATATATATATATATATATATATATATAGATATATTTTATATAATATATATATATAATATATATATATATATATATGAGAGAGGACGATCGTAGCTTAGTCAGGTTATAAATAATAACAGTACAATCTAATGCATAAATGGAAAGAATAGCATTGGAACATGATAAATTAACAATAAACACTCAAGGAACGCAAAGTTTAACGACTGAAATGGGTAAATAAAACAGGGGACACAAACTGAATGATGTATCCAGGAATCATTCATCTGGTAAAAACCGACGGTTGTGCAAATTGTGTAAACGATTAAATCATTCGCTTCTCTGTTTCTGGAAAGGATGCGGATTTGTTGGTTCTCAGCTAATCTCCTGCATCGTATAAGCAAATAATGGACTTCTTTGGAATGAGTAATGAACAGGAATTGCCTTTCATTATAATTTACCCCCATTGATATCATCTAAATATCTTCATATAGTTGCAATTTTGAATACCATTGTAAACCTTTACTTTCAAACGCTCACTTGTACCGCAGTCGCATCAAGATTCCTATTATTCCATCAGAGTTTGGCTAATTATGTCAGATATCGCAGCAGAAAGCTGTGAGTATGAACCATCTGTATCTGCAATGTTTAAATAGAGAAAGTGACGGAAGGATCCCTCAATTAAGAAATGAAAGTAATGGCAAGCGATTAACGACGAAACAGACAACAGAAAGTGTTCGGAAAGGCACAGCGTCAAAAAATCTCTCAAAAAATAACGTCTGTTGTACGTTCCAAAGGTTGGGAACTCGTAATAGATAACGAGCTTTAATTAAGGCGTTTAATTTCATCTAAATTCCTTATCTTTAGGTTTCCCTTAATTTTGGAAAATCTGTGGAAACATCTATTCCACCGTCATTTCAAGAATTTCATCTGAATGATCTGAACGAAGTAACAATAGAAATAAGTCAGAGATTATAATCTTCCCAAATGTTTCCGACGTGACTAGAAAAGAGAAAATTAAATATCCAATTATTGATCCTTTTTTTTAGTTGTTATTTTTTTTACACTTTAACCGTATCTCTCCTCTCTCTCTCTCTCTCTCTCTCTCTCTCTCTCTCTCTCTTTCATACTCAAAGACAAACACACATGCATATGCGAACACGCATTTTACAGGGTTTCTTGGATCTTGGAACCTCCATTCATCTTGTCAGTCATTATGTCAGTCGTGTAGTTTAGTTTTCCCTTGATATATACTCATTTTCTAAAAAGACGTATTAAGTCAAAGAAAACAATAATATACTTCTTGTTCGGTAACATAGAAAAAAGATTGCCATTTCAAATGTTAAAAAATCCTTATAAACTTCAAAGAAGAGGAGCTTTTAGTGTTAAATTTTGTAAAAAAACAAAAAAAAAAAAAAAAAAAAAATACTAATTCAAAAACAAAAAAATCAGCCACGACCATGATTATTATATTCCTGTTCACTCCAGACCGCAGTTGTCATCTTCATTCTCACCTGTTCCAGTTTACCTTGCCCGAAAGGAAACAGGCATATATATACATACATATATATATATATATATATATATATATATATATATATATATATATATATATATATTATATATATATATATATATATATATATATATATGTGTGTGTGTGTGTGTGTGTGTGTGTGTGTTTGTTTGTATGTGTGTGTAGAATCTACTGGTAAATTTTAACTAAATACATATGATATTATAATAGTCACAATGCCCTCTTGCCTTCTCAAATTCTTTGCTCTTTTTTGGATACGCTTGTCACTACAAAGCCCTAAGCTTCCAACTTCAAAGAAACTTTTTTGAAGAAATCATGATGTCCGGTAGCGGGAACCGAACCTGTGTGTGTATGTGTGTGCGTGAGATCTCTGCCTTTTGCATGAGGTTGTCCAAAAGGTATGACTTTCTAGCTACTCAGCAAATCCTTAGGTGTGAGGTTGCATGCCAACGCCTATTTCTTTACTCAACAACCATTTGTACACACCTAGTACATTCCCAGACCTAGAAACCGTGAAACTGGGCGCAGCACCACTCAGCTAAGACACTCACTTCGCCTGTTTACATAAAATAACTTTCATGATGTCATAATCAAAATGAAGAAAGAATATCATTTCGTGTTGCACCCTTTCACAACATTATTTTTCCCCCTTGCTCATCAAATATAAAGAGCAAATTAGAACCAGACTTACGTTGATGTAATTCACGAATGGAATCTGATTGATTTAATTTTTCTTTCAATCAAATACACTGGTAATATGCAATTACGTTTGAAGTTATACAAAAAGCAAATCAGGCCTACGAAAAGGCATCAACAAGTGCCAACTGTCAAGTGTCAGTCAGAATAATCTGTACCTGGAAAATGAAATCAATATTTCTGAAGTAATAATAATATTCATTAGAATAATAATTTAATTGGCATTAACGATTTGCTCTATAATAAAATATTTTATGACGATAATGATGACGATGGAACAGCAAATCCATAAGAAAATCAAAATAGTGATAATGATTAAGGTGAAGTTACCCATCAATGAACAAAATAGCGTATAAAATATATAATACATTAAACAAATTTCCTTTGCTATCCAAAACACCCGGGAAGAAGATTTCTAAGGTAAAGATAACAAGTCGAGACAGACAGACGTTCGAAAAACAAAAAAACACTCCAGGAAAGTTATTAACAAGATAAACTTTTATTTTTTTTTTATCTCCAGCTTTCCCCTGATACCTTTCACTTTCACTTTGTTTTGTACTTTCTTTCCTTCTTCTTCTTTTTTTTTTTTTTTTTTTTTTTGCAGTGCCAATAGAAGAATTAGATCAAGCATTTCTGGTGATGCTTAATGTCGGTTTCTTCATATTTTCCCTCAAAATCCACCTGATTAAAAGAAAAAAAAAATTTAATAAGAAGAGAGAGAGAGAGAGAGACGAGAGAGAGAGACAAGAGAGAGAGAGAGAGAGAGTGAAACATCGAAAACACAAGACTTATTCGGAACGCATACAAATACTCAGTTTGAGCTCCGGATAGGACTATTTGAATACTGAGTCTTGTTTACAAGAATGAAGTTTTAGGGAATTCGTGGATATGAAACAGTTGCAGAGAAAACAAGAAGAGACGGGTACTGAGGGGGAAGACGTATCAGCCTCACACGAAAGTGTGTCTGGACTCTGGGGACGGAAAGGAAAACAAGAATCGTTGGAGAAGAAGCAAAAGAATCACATTTGAATTTCTAATCCTTGGGAACATATGCAGCCGTTTCTACAAGAGGTGTCAGCAAAGAACGCTAAGATCAGGGACGTCTATGCACATACTCTCTAGATGATATTAAGTGTTTTATTATCGTTAGTCAAGAAAATTCTTTGACCGTCTTAAGAATGCGTTCTTATAGCTTATGATAAGCAAATAAAAAATCTTTCTTGTTTTCCTTAATTAATTTGTCTGATCTTTACTGTTAATATTATCATACATAAACTTAGCTTAACGATTCAAGAATTTTGGCTAGAATATCAAAATTAGCTTTATACTCGAGCGGCTAAGAATTTGCTTGATATAATGTACAAGTTTCTTTACAAGGCATTCTTTCCATCACCAATGAGTTTTTATTTCCATTCTACAGTTCTAGCTAAACCTAAAGGGTTAGCCAATTTGGTGTTAACAAACACTTGAAATCTGCTGATATATAGATATGGATCCTGTATTGCGTTAATTGTTCAGTATGCAGAAATATCTTATTCTGTTAGCAAGAAGTTTTCCACTGTTGGGTAAATTCATTCTGCTTAAATATTATAAATATTAATTCAAAAGGTTTTCAAGGAGACTTAAGTTACTAGAGTGTATATTCTATCCCTTGAATGTTCCTGGATTTACATTTTCAATCAAAGTCCTAAAGTCACAAACATCCTAGAATGGCATTGTCATCATTATTAGGGAAGCTGGGTTTGAATATAGAGAATATTACCTCAATATCCCCTCTTGCACTTGTCTCAGCGACCACATAAAGGAACACTACAACTCTACAGCTCAAGAATAGAGGTTCGTCATTTGGTCCTTCCATGAATAAGTTCCTTTCAAAGACGCTCGCGCTGACACAGCCAAGTCTCTGTGGCGAGTCCTCTTCGTCGAAGTGGTGGAAGAAGAACTGACTTTAGGAGCGTATGAGCAAAATCACAGATTGAGTGTTGAAATCTTGATTTTTCTGAAGGAAATAACAAAAAGGATGGTCTCGCTAATACTTCGTCTGTTTCATTTAATGACGAGAAATAGGAAGAAATAAATAACATCGCTAGTTTGAAAATGTGCCCTAAGTGATCTCCCTAATCCGAATAATAAAATATATATATATATATATATATATATATATATATATATATATATATATATATATATATATATATATATATATATATATATATATATTATAGGCCACAGCGAACATATTGGCAATATATAATTAATCAAAACCCTAGGCCTTACATATATATATATATATATATATATATATATATATATATATATATATATATATATATATATATATATATATATATATATATATATATATATATATATATATATATATATATATATATATACATATATATATATATATATATATATATATATATATATATATATATATATATATATATATATATATATATATATATATATATATATATATATATAGTATATATATATATATATATATGTAAGGCCTAGGGTTTTGATTAATTATATATTGCCAATATGTTCGCTGTGGCCTATTGGAATGTGAAGAACAGAGTAGAAGCAACGACCTGAGAAAAGCTGACCAATGGTTTCTGTCGGTGGCGTGAGATAAAACTGCATAGTTAGACAAGTCAATGAACTCTTCTCAAAGTGCCTTGGGAAACTAGTTACAGCTAGTAATTATGAGACGCTAACGAAGTGTGCGTTCGTAAGTGCATGTGCGCCTCTTCCTATTAAAATGTTTCATACACAAGTCTATGGGGGATTTGACATAGAGACAGCTTTGAGAGAAAGGCAAGATGCCGTGGTGCTTTCCGAAGTGGTTTTTATTTTTTAGTAGTGTGAAATAGTCTGGCTGCTTGGGTGAGTTTTGAACTGTTTTAGCCAAAGAGTGGCTTGTTATCTATTTGACATTTTTGTAGGAATATTCAATCTTTAATCTCTGATTGTTAAACTTGTGTGGTGTACTTATGGGGTGTTTCTATGTCTTTGAAACAGACGGTTCTAGCGGAACCATGAGGGGGACTGAGGGAGTCCCAATGGATAATAGACTTTTGGTGACTAAATACTGTTTAGACATTTTTGTTGGGGTTTTAATTGAATTAAGTTAGTCTGTAAGACTTGATTGATTCATTATTTATTTATTGTTAATAAATGTATTTTCTTATAATGCAATTCTCTCATTTAATTACCTGTTAGAGTAGAGAGAGAGAGAGAGAGAGAGGTATCGGTGCTAGAGAGAGAGAGAGCGAGAGAAAGGAAAGCTCGCGAGCCGGTGGTTTGTTTGTTGTTTGCCTGACGCTCGAGTTACACTTTACCAAATGAATAATGAGGTTTATATCTTCATACTCATTACATATATATATATTTATATATATATATATAGATATATATATATATATATACATATATATATATATATATACCATATATATATATATATATATATATATATATATATATATATATATATATATATATATATATATATATATATATATATTTCTCGCGTACTTTATATCCCTTTTAATTATATTTCATATTAATAACCAAGACATATTTGGGGGTTTTAATGGCAGCACATAAAAGCAGCTCACAGTAAACCCTTGGGTAGGCTAGAACTTTGATTAAAAGTATCTTCCGACAAAGGATTTAGGTCTTTGATCGTTGACCTGACTTGGCCAGCGCTAATTAGCTTTTGCTCTGGGCTTCGTTATTCACAAAGCTCCTTCCTTCTGCTCGCGTGAGTGCGATACTTTTTTTTTATAATAAAACAATATTGCAATGAATCATTTATGACTAGTTAATGGCAGCCTATCCAACTGAAAGTAATGGACAATCAAAGATAAGTTTGGTCTGTACCCTTTTTGTTGATCGGCTTTCCAAAAATTTCGCCGATTATCCTTATAATATTTAGTAAACGACACCAAATTATTTCGTAGCATAAGCTTAATTTTATACACCACTCCTTATTGTCGATAAAACACTCCATTGTGGCCAATAAGAAAATGAAAAAATAATATGAACCGAAACTGACTTATGACCAATTATGAAAACGTCTGAAGTATTTTTCACAGAATTAAGAATCATGCAGAATGTCAACCACGATGTGTTTCACATTCACCTAATATCAAGTGAACATTGATAAGTATCTTATATCATAATACTGTATATGCCAGAAAATAAATATATATTTCTTACGCAGACAATCAATGAGAGACAGTGTCCCACCAATCATAAGAATACAAGTGCCTACTTGAAAAGGAGCCATTTAAAGGTATAACCACAGGACGCGTTGTTGCCTCTTGAGAATTCTGTGAGACAGTCACTTAGAATCTTTAACGACCCTTTCTTGGTGATATTCTTGATAAAAGAAAAAAAAACATTCTTCCCGGGGAGGATAAAAAGATATCAAATAGTGTGCATTTATCACGCGGTAAAAGGGACTACACCTTCGCCTATGATGGCTGTGAACAAAATTTACGATATAAAAATGTTTACTCCTTGTATACATACGCGCGCAATACACACACACACACACACATATATATATGTATATATATATATATATATATATATATATATATATATATATATATATATATATATATATATATATATATATATTACATCGAGCTACAAATTTCCTTTAATATCTAATTCACTCTTACCTCGGAATTAATATATTTTCCTATATGTTTCATCGAAGGGAAAATTTTTTTAGTCGATATGAGATTTGTCGGATCCCGGCCCGGGAGCCTACAAACTTCTTATCTCCGAGGTAGAGCGAATTAGATATTAAAGGACCATTTGTAGCTCGATATAATAGATATATTATATTATATATATATATATATATATATATACTATATATATATATATATATAGATATATATATATAAAGACATCATAATATACATATATATATATATATAATATATATAAATATATATATATATATATATATATAGATATATATATATATATACATATATATATAATATATATTCGCTCTTGAAAAGAAAGCAAAAAAATATGTAAATATATATTTTCTTCAAACTTCTTCTTCAGAAACTCTTCTCAGAATTTTCCTTACTTTATTTGAACCATCATGCAATCTTTGACTTTGAACTCTTTGGAATAATTTTCTCTGCCTTACAATAACATCTCTCCACAGCACCCTTCATGGCTTCCATTTTACTTATCTATTTTTTTTCTGTTTCCGGCAACCTTATATTCTTTGCACATTTCCCCTCCACGACTTTCCACCTTTCGCCTTTTCAACTCATGACTGGAGCATCGTGATCTTACTCTTTTTCCTCATCTGACAATTTCATCACCTAATCTTATAATTCACAACTTGCATTCCTCTTCTCTCGGCTCCTGATTGCTGTAATTAATAGGTGTCCTTGCTTTTAGCGCTATTCGACATTATGCTTTCGACCTACATTCTGTACGCGCATGACCCTTGTTTTCATTTCTGCTCGGTTGCCTCTTTCACATTAGTGTCCATGAACATTATACTTTTCCCAGCCCCTAATTGTTTTTAATAAGCGAATGAGAGCCACCAGCCAGCCATTGACAACATTATAGCATTTTTAGTTTTAATAGCTGTGATTTGTCATGGTCTATCTACCATATTTCTTTTCTTTCCTAAGCATAATTGTATCGTAATTCTTATTATATCGAATAATCTCCATCTTTCCTCTGATCGAGAATATCTAATCAAAGTTCCTTTCACATTCATTCTTCTCTATCACCAAGGCATTAGGAAATTTTCTTTTTTTTTCGATCCGCCTTCAGGAACTACTCAAGACTACCACTGATCACACGAAAACCTGCCATGCATTTGATGTCACCTTTTAATTCACCATTTTCTGTAATTTTTCTTGATTATTCCCAGTTTCTACTGTATCATTTACAAACATCAACCATTCATAAACGTGGACACATGTAATAAAAGAGAAAGACAAATGAGCAGACAAAAAGGGAATTCGCGAGTTTAGGGAACGCTTAGAAATGTTCTGCCATAAACATAGGAGAAAGTGTTACATCATCCAAACGTCTTTAAAATCCTATATTTTATTAAACTGTCTTACGAATGCATCTCGACTCATTTAGGAGATAGAAACTCTAATAAACGACTGAATAAAGACAATTGGCAAAAAGGAGGAAGGTGAATCGACGTTAATTTTTTTTTACCTGAATGCCATAATACAGAAAATTCGAGTGTCAATACGAATCCTTCTTTGGAAGATAGAAAGACTGACAGACAGTTAGGATGGCAAGCAGATAGGAGGAGAAGAGGCAAGAGAGAATATAGAATTTATGGAGTTTCATTCTGTCAAGCAGAAGTAATGGTAATGGGGTCTCCACTCGGCCGAACCATTGCCAATTTTTTTTTTCTTTTGTGTTCACTAGAGGAGCAATTGTTGGACAATTGCCCTCTGGCCTTCCTTCACCCTTTTTACTATAGATATGTCGATGACACTTTTCTACTTTTTAGAGACAAAGAAAGGCCTGAAATGTTTTTCCAGTTTGTCAACACAGCACATCCAAATATTAGGTTTACGATAGAACATGAAAACGACAACAAGTTACCCTTTTTAGACGTTTTAGTCACTCGAGAAAACGACCGTTTTGATTCGTCATTGTTTAGGAAAAAGACTTTTACCGGTCAAGGTTTGAATTTTTATAGTCATTAAACTCATTGTTACCGTCTTCCACAGGGCTTTTAGTACAACTTCCAGCTGGTCTGGTTTCTATAATAAAATAACTTTATACAAATACTTTTTAGACAACCGTTAACCTTCCAGACTTTTGTGTACATGTTTAAGTAAATTTCCGAATAATAATCATATACCAAATTTACATATAACCTCTGTTACTAAGATGACATTTTTCGACAGTCTCTGTATGATTCATGATAAGTCCTTTTACAACAGTTTGAATAACCTAATTCAACAGTATGTACCTGCCATTAGCTGTACATTGATTCCG
Source organism: Macrobrachium nipponense (assembly GCF_015104395.2). NCBI lineage: Eukaryota > Metazoa > Arthropoda > Malacostraca > Decapoda > Palaemonidae > Macrobrachium > Macrobrachium nipponense. The sequence goes on from NC_061092.1 coordinate 70,182,170, forward strand.
GTTAATCCTCTTAATATTAAATCATCATTCCCGTACAAAGACAAATTTAAGCCTCTAATGGCGTCAAGCATCGTCAGTTATTTTCTTGCCCCCGATGTAGTCAGGGTAGATACGTTAGTGCCTCACGCCGCCTTCTGAAAGCTCGAAATTTTGTCATAGGGGGTCAGTCGTAGAACTGAAGTCAAACTATCTAATCCAGTTTTCAAATATTCGAAAATAAGATTTGCCCGGGACAAGGCAAATCTATCATCGTGTAGAAAATTCCCCTTCGGTTAAGCATATATGAAAATATATTAATTCCGAGGTAGAGCGAATTAGATATTAAAGGCACATTGTTGCTCGATTTATGTATATGAATCACGGTAATGTGATATGACTTATGTAAAGGCTACATGCTGTCAAAAGCACTACAACGCTTACGGGGCGATGTGGGTTGATGTTGTCTCCAAACCAACGAATTACCTGAGTGCGAAAGGTATTTGAGGGTGAGAGACGACTTAAACTTATAGCCTCTTGCAGTGGTGGGGTAGGGAAAAGCTTCCATTGACGTCCTGGATTAGAATGGCTTCATGGGTTCGCGCTCGGGACCAGGCAAATCTAATATCATGTAAAAAATTCCCCTTCGGTTAAGCATATATGAAAATATATTAATTCCGAGGTAGAGCTAATTAGATATTAAAGGACATTGTAGCTCGATGTATGTATATGAATCACGGTAAAGTGATATGACTTATATAATGGCTATGTGCTGTCAAAAGCACTACAACACTACCAGGGTCGAGGGGGTTGGGATGTTGTCTCCAAACCAAACGAATGTTACCTGAGTGCGAAAGGTATTTGAGGGTGAGAGACGACATAAACTTATAGCCTCTTGCGGTTATGGGGTAGGTAAAAAAGCTTCCACTGACGTCCTGGATTAGAATGGCTTCATGGGTTCGCGCCCAGGACCAGGCAAATCTATTGTGTAAAAAATTCCCCTTCGGTTAAGCATATATAAAAATATATTAATTCCGAGGTAGAGCGAATTAGATATTAAAGGACATTATAGGTCGATGGTGTATATATATATCTATATATATATATATATATATATATATATATATATATATATATATAATATACACACACTATACAGTATACTAAACTGAAATGTGCTCATGTGACATGTATATATAGATTTATAAGAGCCTATTATTCCAAGTGTACATGCTTGTGAAGGAGTACTATTTCATGCATATGGAAAGATTTTTATGAAATTATTGTATAAAAATATTTAGTGCAAAATATAAATAGGGCGTAAATCTGTTCAATGGCAGGAAATCCTGCCACATAAAAAATTTTCTTTCTTGTCTGATTCAGAAATAATGTTACAGCGTTCGCTATTGTATTATTCAATAGGTTCATCCTTAGAGCATATTTATTTGTAAAATCCATTTAGTATGAAGAAGACATGCATTTCTTTTAAAAAGGAGGTGACGGTGCTGATTCTGACCTCTTCACTCACTAAAATTTAAAATAACACCAGTTTTATATTGGGAGTCCTACAAGAATATGGCTCAGTCAGCAACAATATTTGTTTGTTAATATCCTAATAGCCGATGATTCTCTGAACTTGATAGTATTTTGTATAAGCCTGTTTAAACTTGATGGCAGGATTTCCTGCTGCTGGATATTAATTCTAGTAGAATTCCTGTACTATAAAACTATAAAAAACGAAGAAAATAATTTTTTGTGTTAACGCAGCTAATTAGATATTAAAGGACATTTGTAGCTCGATGTATGTATATGAATCACGGTAATGTGATATGACTAATATAATGGCTATGTGCGGACAAATGTATACAACCATAGAGCGTCAATCACTGGAGTGGAGATATCCCTGCCGAGAGTGTGACTTTGGGCGGCCATATTGAAAAGTCTCAGTCCAGCTCATAGTACTATACTTTATTATTATTATTATTATTATTATTATTATTATTATTATTATTATTATTATTATTATTATTATTATTATTATTATTATTATTATTATTATTATTATTATCTTTCTTTACTATTATTTTTTCATTAATTATTACTACTGTTATTATTATTAGTGTTGCTAATATTATTATTGTTATTATTATTATCACTATTACTGGACCCAATTTCACAGAGAAAAATTACCTTACAAAAACAGGTGGGCCTAAGCACTCCAACCATTGTGGTCAAGGCCTAAATTACAGGACTTTCTTTGCATCCAGTCACTGAGCACTAACTAAACAGTAATGTACATTGTACAATCACTAAACACTAACATTCACAATACACGTACACTCACTAAACACTCACACTCACTAAACACACACTTACTTTACACTCACTCACTAACCACTCACATTTAATATACACTAACACTCAGTAACACTACTCACTGAATACTCAACACTCATTAGGCATTCACTAAACACTAAACGCTCACTAAGCACTCATAAAACACTAAACTCACTAAATACTCACTATATCTCTAACACTCGGTAAACATTCACTAAACACTCACTTAATCCTAAACAATAATTAAGCACTAAACAGTCACTAAGTACCCACTATACAGTGAACACTCACTAAACATTCACTAAGCATTTACTATAACTAAACACTCACTAAACTCTAAATGCTCATAAAATCCTAAATGCTCATTAAACCCCTAAACACTCAAACACTCAATAAACACTTACACAATAAACATTCAATAAACATTTAATAAACACTTACACAATAAACATTCACTGAAAACTAACATTCACAAGACACTAACTAAGCACTCACTACACACAAACATTCACAAAACATTAACTAAACATAAATGCTCAGTAATATTCACTGAATACTTATACACTAAACATTTAATAAACACTAACATTCACTAACCCTTAAACACTCACCAAACATTCACTGAATGCTTAGGCACCAAATATTAGCTAAACACTAACATTCACAAAACATTCACTAAACCCTAAACACTCACTAAACATTCACTTATACTTATACATTAAATATTCACTAAACATTAACATGTGCTAAATCTTCACTAAACCCTAAATACTCACACAAAAACATTCACTAAACTCTAGACACACACTGAATGCTTACACACTAAAGCATTCACTAAACAACAACATTCACAAGACATTCACTAGACACTCATTAAACATTTACTGAATACTTACACACTAAACAATTCACTAAAATTCACAAAACTTTCACTAAAACTATAAAGATTCACTAAACATTCACTAAATACTTGCACAATAAAAATTCACTAAAGCCTATTTTCACTAAACACTTACTAAACCCAAAAAAATCGCTAAAACACATACTCATTAAATAATAATGATGAAAAAATTACATTTATCACTGATCCCTTGTTCAATTTGTTGGTTACCAGACCTTTAAAAAATGGCAGCAAGGCTTTGCAGGGCCGACCTGGTGGAAGACCACCGAACTACGTAATACTGGTATAGCGATCGCAACTCCAGGTATATACACTCCATGACTACAACGTTACCGAAGTCGAGGTGAGTTGATGCCGACTCCAAAACAACGAATACCTGAGCATGACAGGGATTTGTAGTTGAGAGGCAGTGTTAACTTACACCCTCTTATGGTGGCTGTGTGGTTAAATGCTTCACTCTGCGTCCTGAATTTGATGGTTCGATGGTTCGCGCCCGTGAACTGACGACTAAAAAATTCCCCTTCGGTTAACATATTATATATATATATATATATATATACTATATATATATATATAGATATATATACATGAATATATGTGTGTGTGTGTGTGTGTGTGTGTGTGTGTGTGTGTGTTGTATAGTGCATTTTCTTCAGGTCTCAAAAACTAATAATTTATATGAGGCCTTTGTTAGGATTGCGGTTTATTGCGTAGGTCCCTGTCAACGAACTCGAAAAGATAAAACAGATATTTACTGACGCTCATATTGACACAGTGGAAGAGTTGCAAACAATCTTCGCCGTCAAAGTAACAGCGGAATTGGTGAATGATGCAGGGAAACCTGGAATTTCTCTATTGATCATTGATAAAGTCACAAAGATTAGCTGTGAGAAAGTGGGTGGTGTATTTGTTCCTATGACTGATTAAATATGAGTTCCTATGAGTGATTAAATACAGAATACAAGCGAACTTAAATTTTTTCTTGATGAAGTTATTTGTGCATAATGTTAATACAAATGAAATAAAAATGTTACTCAAAGTATTATTGGCGGATATGCTAGCTCAGGTTATATATAGTCATGTTATAATTTTGTGATGTGCTTAACGTCTACTATGTTCAGTTGTTCAAGGATCTGTATCAGAATTGCAGCAAACACTCGGAACAATGTTTAGGGACTTTTTTGAAATATTGTCCTTAACTGAAGGATTTTCTTCTGTAATTAGTGCGCTTTTCTTCAACAGAAAAAAAAAAAACATTCTTTGATTAGGTTCACATGATCAAAATAGATTTAGAAATCGGCGTTTTTATGTGATATAATCAAAATTTAATTTACGCTTTCGTGTTCCATACACGTTCTTGGAATTGGATCTGGGATGGAATGCACGCATTCTACTTCAGGGACAAATGTAATGTTAGGAACCACTTCAAAGGTCAATGCTTAAAAAGTTTATGTAGCAACAATTAATGACTGTAAGATAAGTCGACGATTACTTTCACCATGGTCGATGAAAAATGTGTAAGTTTACTGATTACTAGTTCAAAATGACCCAAAGTGACAACTACCTAAGTTACTGAAGCTGGTCTGAGCAGGACCTCATTAAAATTGGAAAGTCTCTAGCAGTTGTTTACTAAAAAAGAAAAAAAAAAACTACAAGCATTCAAGGACAACTAGTCCTCATTATCAATTATTGTGAGGACTGGAATCAGACAAGGAGAAAATTCTAACTACTTTATTGAACAGAGACGGCTGTATATGCAAGCACGCACACACATACAGAAAGGGACAGAGCCCCCACTGCGATTGTGTTTCTTCGCAGCTGAAAATATACATCTATCTTCGTGCAGAGAGTACATTTTTACATGCCATATATATCAGCGGATAGGCAGTGAAATGCTCTACATTTTAGTACATGGTATAAATAGTATGTACAGAGGAAGGACGAACAATGCCGTCCTTACAGTATCTATGAAATAACCAAAGAAATAGGCCAGGTCTGTTTATATGAGTGTGCTGGCTTCTTGATCTTTTAATTACCCTGATTTGTCGGTTTGGCTTCGCCCTCCTGACCTTGACTGCTCTCTTCCCACAGCGGTTGTTCAAGGTGTTCGCGTCTTGTGAATTTGCGTTTCTTCCCTATTGTGGAACACATGATTTTCCTAGATATGCTGCCTTCGAATCCATTCCCGGTGTTGACTGACATTGCATTGCTAGTTCATGTTATAAAGGCATTCTATTCCTGTAAATAAAATTCATGTTTTTTTCCAGTCTATTCTGTGGTGTTTTTTCCAACAGTGTTTGGCAACTGCCGACGTCTGATTCTATAATATTCTCTATATGTTGCTTACTACGCTCTTTGCAAGAGTTTCCGCTCTCGCCACAGTACTCTTCTTCAGTCTAGACACGCAACCATATGTACCCCCTCGCTTACCTCTTCCCCCTCTACTGGCTTTCTACTTCTAACTATTTTATTCCTGATCGTGTCTTTGTAGCTACCTATTAATTTGAAATTTTTTAGTTTCCTGTTGTTGGTTGTATAGTGTAGTTGTCTGTTGCTAATCATTTTCTTCCTTTTCAAACGTTCCTTTTCTATACATTCCCTCCAACCAAAATAGTTTTTTCTTGCCTTAATATGTGCCCACCAGTACTTAAGGAATCCTAATCTACTAAAGCTCTCCCTCAGATATTCCAGCTCTTCATCTAAGAATTCAGGACTGCAAATCTTATAAGCCCCAATGGCCACCCCTGTCATTACGCCCATTTTAATTTCTTTTCCATGACTAGGGAACATATACAGGGTGTTTCGAAATCAGAGCCCCCATCTCCCCTCTACAGCATAAACTAAAATTGATTTGGACAAAAACAAAAGTAATTCAGAATAGGTATTTATTTAAGTTTCTCTCTGAGTATTTAATATTTTGTGTGGCCTCCATCTGCCTGTACCTCAGCCTGCATTCTTGGGGGGTATGATTTCAGCAAATCGCAAAAAAGCTGAGACTCAAATTCTATTTCCCTGATCACTTAGGTCACCTCTCTACGCAGGTCATTGGGGCTTCATAGTTCACTGTGCGCGCTTCAACACAATCCTTTAAGATACTACCAATGTTTTAACACACGTTAAGGTCAGGGGAGCTACCTGGAAATTCACTTGACGAGAAGAAATCGATACCACTGTTTCGAAGCTGCTCCTGTGCCTAAAGAGCCTCGATACATGATGCCTTATCATGCAAAGATGTGACTTCTTCAAAAGATAACACATTTTCAGGATCTTTGAGTACAGGAAATACTCCTCCAGTAAGCACAGTTTATCTGAAGTATTCGCCTTTCCATATCTGTCCTTTTTCTTTGATGATTCACATTAACCGTTTGGCTGTGAAAATAAAAGTACCCAAATATTCAGGAAATTACACAACTTGGCGATAGCACACGTCATCGCTGATATCATCCAACGTTGCAGCCCAAATGACTGTGTAAATGGAGACTTCATCTGATGCGGCAACATGGAAAAAGTCAGCTTCATCCCAATCCTTTAAGAAATGAACTACAAAACCATGCACGGTCTTCGTTCTGCCGCTGAGTGATGTTGAGCTTGTTGATTACATGAAACGGCTTGGTACCAGATTTTTTCCCCTTTTTGTTTCTAGTTCAAGCGCCAATTTACATAAAGACTTTCTTGGTCTACCCACAGCCTCAGCTATGATGTCTTTTGACTCTGAGAAAGGACTTCAGGCCTTCAAAGATTCTCACTCTTTTCACAATGGCAGTCATATGGAATTTTGTTCCAGTTTCTTTTAATAAAGGATTCATCTCTTTTAATGTATTTAGCTATCCAGGAACATGAAATGAAGGATGCGCCAGCATCCCTGGCCTCTCTGAAAGTTATAGCCCGGATTCAGTCAATCCATCTGATTTCATCAGAGTCGTTAGCCATGGCTGTATCAGTCTGAAAATACAAGAAATGTAAAATGAAAAATAGCTTAATAGAAACTTAAGATAATGTACTTGGAGATAGGCTATAGCAGAAAACTTCATAACTTTCCATTTGTTCTGTGTAGGGGGTTCTAATTTCGAAACACCCAGTATATGTATGAATTGGTGTGTGTTTTCTTCCTGTGTAGCTTAAATTAAAAATTTTCCCTTCCCTCTTTACCATTACATTCAAGAAAGGAATTTCTCAATCCTTCTCTTCTTCTATAGTGAACTCGATTTGTTGGTTTAATACATGCTTTCTAGGCATTCATATAGTTCTTCCCTTTCTTCCTTGTAAATGATAAAAATTTCCTCTGTGTATCTTACCAATTTTATGACTTTTAATTTTCCTTTGTTTAATTTGCCCACCTCTTCCGTTTCAAAACATTCCATAAAATTTAGTGGGTTTCCCCCTCTTAAACCCATTAATGCTGATGGCTGCTGTCAACAATTTTAACAAAGCGCCATCATAGCGTGGCTACAGGTTCGAGATTTCCCCGATCCTGGCTAACAGCTTTTATTTCTCAAAGAACAAGTAATCTTTACAAATAAATTCTTTAATAACAGAGCTTACATCTCAGAAGAATTACATTATTTGTTTTAGGCCTATAAATGATTTTGCAACATACATTCAAAGAAAATTTGTTGTAATTAATATTTTTATTTTGAAAATGTTATGATTGTTGAGCTTATTAGATCTACTGTTATAGTGCTGCAGAGGTAATTACGTTGACCAGTCCAAGGAGCATGTTAAGCGTGCTGTCATTGACAGCTCCACTGACCTTACCACACTGTGTTTTGAGGTATGCATTATAAAAAAAATTCAATTCAAATCACATAGATTACTAATCATACTAGTGCAAAAAAGGTGATCATATTTATATAACCATATGGAAAATAGCACTACCTCTGAATACTTAAACTTGTTAACATATATGACATTGGAAATGGAATAAGAGTTCAACACTACTTGGCAACATTACGTCGAGTCTGAGATTTTGTACGAAACAAAAATAATTGTTGCCTTAGATATGAGCAGGACTGAAAATTATAAGGCTATGCCGAGTTAAGTCTAATCATTACACGGGGCTTACAGTGACCTTATACCCTTCGTCCTAATTCCTTAATCCTTCCTTTATCCAGAAACCTTCCAACTCCTTACCATGATATTAACGCCCCTCTCTCCTACGACATCCAAAATCCTGCTATGGACCCCATACCACCACCTCTATGCCAAAGCCATGTATCATTTGTATGTATAATTTAATTCCAGTTTAAGTAAAGTGTGATGAAAGTGAGTCTTTACTGGCTGTACTATTCGCGCGGACATTCTTAGTTAGTGAAACCTTAATAGCTAAATTACATGGTGTTAGGGCTTCAGTTCATGCATGTTCTATATTTAGTTTAATGCCTCTCTCTCTCAGAGGGATGCTTTATCGAATGTAACTCTGAAATCCAGATTGTAAATCATTAATCTGTCTCTTCTCATGTGGGGAACCAGTAAGAGATTTTCCGTCACCACGTCATTGCCAAAGAATTACATGTACAACCATTTAGTACTTTTATTTCAGGTTGTGTGTAACATGTTTGACCTTTTGTTTGTTATTATTTGTTATTAAGTTGTTGAGAGTTCACTGCGTTAAATCACACCTTTAGGTCATTCTCTATTATTTCATTTTGATTACCAGCAGCCATTTTATAACAACCGTTGCGGTTTGGCAGCCTGTAACAGTACCTATATATATATATATATATAGATATATATATATATATATATATATATATATATATACTATATATATATATATATATGGAAAACTTTACCACGAAATGTATAAAATGTGACACTATTTATAAATAAAAGTGATGCCACGGAGGAAAATGAAAAGACGAGAATTACCAAAATCTTTTGGTCACAAAGCTTACTTGTACTGGTTTTGCTCTGTTTTGATCAGCTGTGCACAAGTAAAGGTTCGTGTAGACCAAAAGATCTTGGCAATTCTAGTCTTTTCATTTTCCTTCGTGACATCACATTTATATGAATATATATATATATATATATAATATATATATATATATATATATATATATATATATATAGATATATATATATATATATATATATATACATAGTATATATATATATATATATATATATATATATATATATATATATATCTATATAATATATATATATATAATATATATATATATATTCATATAAATGTGATGTCACGAAGGAAATTGAAAAGACTAGAATTGCCAAGATCTTTCGGTCTACACGAACCTTTACTTGTGGCACAACTGATCAAAACAGAGCAAAACCAGTACAAGTAAGCTTTGTGACCAAAAAGATTTTGGTAATTCTCGTCTTTTCATTTCCTCCGTGGCATCACTTTTATTTATAAATAGTGTCACATTTTATACATTTCGTGGTGAAGTTATCCATATATATATATATAGATATATATATTATATATATATATATATATATATATATATATATATATATATATATATATATATATATATAGATATATATATATGTATATATGTATATATATATATATATATATATATATATATATATATATATATATATATATATATATTGTTAAAAAAGTTAATTAAAAATGTCAAACAGGGACCTATGTGGGATCCACCAGCAGACTCCTTGAGGTGCGTATCGATTCTCATCGTGGCTTAAGCTTCCGTACTGCAGCAGGATTGCAAACCCAGAACACTCTAATATTAGAAATCACTCCAAAATATGTAAAACATATATCGATAATAAAGACTTCAGTATTTTAGGCCATACCACCAACCCGCACGACCTTGTTATTCTAGAATCACTCTTAATTAAGCAACTTGTTCCATCGTTGAATACCCATACGTCTTCCTCCCCTCTGTATTTGTCTTGACTTGTGTTGTTTTATTTATGTTTTTATGTTTACGTTTAGTTTAACGCTGTCACTCCTCTAGGTCGGTCCTTAACTTCTTTGTTCTGTAACTGCTTTCAATCTTTTGTCAATTTTTGCTTATTTTATGTTCATTTATCTTTCATTTTAATGTATGTCCTTTTAAATAATTTAACTTCCTTAATTTTAATGTGTATATTTTGTACACTTGTAAGAATACTTTTTTAACTTTTGCATTTCTGAATTTTTAATTTTTAGTTTTGTTTTTACAATTTTACTAGGAAATTTATTTTCATTTTAACAGCTGATGATGTAATTAACTTGATAATTACGAAACGTTGCAATAAAGACAGCATGTACATCTGTGTGTGTCCTCTTCCCTTCATTGATATATATATATATATATATATATATATATATATATATATAAAATATATATATATATATATATATATATATATATATATATATATATGTATGTATGTATGTATGTGTATGTATGTATGTAGTATGTATGTATTCAATAGAAGGATCCACAGTAATATTCTTATTTATCCAGATGAAATATATTTATGGAAATATTTAGAAAGATTATAGCTTTCATTCATCCTTTTGTGGATTTCTTAGAAGCACGATACGTTGTTTTTATATTGCATATATTTGTGTGTGTGTTTTTTTATTTCCTGGAAAGGACTTGGATTTGTTCTCTTTTGTAAAGGGTCGAAATATAAATTTTCTCAACATGCTAGCAGGGAAAAGGCAATATATTAAGGTAAGTAGAATATCAATAGAGGTTGTTATAAAATACAGTACTATTACTACGCTACATCAGTTACTGTTCATCTACTACTTCATCAGCCAGAATGTTTGGTGCCCTCTTTTGTGAAAGGAAAGTGAATTATGAGGTTATTTCTAATCTGTTTCATTATTACTTTCATATTTTTCATTTATATAACCCAAAATTTCTTTGTTTTTCCCTGTAATCATACCTCGACATAATACCATTGTTTCCGTCGTTATGGTATTTCATATGATTGCTTTGTACCCAGGATTTCTGACAAATAACGTTGGGCGTTTGGAGAATATTACATCGTGATGAAATACTTCCAACATTATAATCAAGATTCCATCGATATTAAAAGTAATATTGATTGTCAATTGCAATATTCCAAGTTATAGAATATACAATCTTTATACACGCATCAATGTTTCATCGCCCTGATAAGGAGCAATAGTTATTTATAAAGACCATATATCATTGAAGATTCTCATCATTTGCAACACAGACCTGATTCTTCCCGATTAATTCTTTGGCATAAATTATGCAACTCTATTCCTGCCCATTCTTTTTCTCGTACATGTTCCCGTGTCTGTCGTTCAATATCCATATACTTTGAAACTACAAAGCAAATCAACTCATTATCTATATCCCCAATAAAACTGTCATCACCATAACAGAATAAGTTGTTAATATTCCATTCAAGAACCAAGAATTTTCAATGATGTAGCATGTCTTCCCTTTTATGATTCCCTTAGTCACGATAGAGATTTCGAATTTATTCACGTCTGACGTATTTTAATTTATCACATTCTCGGTATCTACATCCGGTGGTGCCTCTCAATATCAAATTCGCTGATCTGGTTTTGCTTCTGTTTTGTTAAATATTTTAATACAATTAAACACAGGGCCTTTATCCGAAACCATCTTGAACTTCCAGTGTCTGTTTTGCAAAATAATTTCTGTGAAACATCTTCAACTGCTGTAACTAATTTTGTCTTCGTTGATCTCTCTGTTTGCTTTTGCTTTTGATTTTCTGTCCATTTCCAATCTGACTGAAGTCTTACTCTTCCACCCATTTTCCAGTAATTCCTCAAATATCCTCGAGCACTTTCCGTCCCTCGCTCCCTAAGCCTCACCTGAGCTTCCCAGATTAAATTCTAATTCTTTGTGCTCTTCATTACTAATCTCTGCATCCACGTCTCATATTCTTTCCTGGTCTCTAAATATATGAAGCCCTTGGTATTACTTCTGGTGCTCTTGAAATAAAATCTCTTTGTAGATCGATTTTCTAAATTCATTCCAAATTATCTTATCAATGAAAGTGTTTGAACGCAACGTTCTACTTTCATCTTATAGAGCGCTAATAAATAAGAAAACTTTTAATCCTCCGTGCAAATTTCTGTCAAATCAGTCATCTTTATTTTTCTATTTTATTTACTACTTCATCACGCAGGTGATTAATCGCCGTCTAACCATTACCTTTCTCCCTTTCTAAACTATAAAAAAAAACTATGATCTGGGCATCAACAGAAAGTGTCCTCAAGTTCCTCTTTCAACGTTCAAGTCAACAAAGACTCTGGTTCTATGTCACCTGTTCATCGAAACTACTTACCTAGCACTCCCTTGGACTCCGAAAAGAAATCAAGCATTTCTTTTGATACTTTTGATCTCTCTCTGATATTCTTTCTTCTTATTCATTTCCTGTCTGTAAACCTTCCATTGAATGATGAGAAGAAAAGCAAGTTAATGGCACCTTCCATGTTTTTTTTTTTTTTTTTTTTTTTTTTACCTAAAAATGGTAGATGTAAAACTTCAGGAGATATCTTGTAAGACAGATTTTCTTTGTAAACAAACAATTTTAATTTTGATAATAATGTTACAACTTTACTATAAAATCATTGTAGTGATACTTAGATCACCTGTTTAAGGCATTTCTGCTCAGCAATGCTTTTTAGGACGGAAGGAGGGAAACCAGTTGTCCAGATTAGTGAGAAAAGTGAGCAAAATTGAAAGCAAAGGTGAGACAACGGCACAAAGGAAAGAGTGACGTCAACCAAACTTTTTAAAAGCCTTGGCCGGGATCACAAGCTAGTAATGTCGTTAGACCATGACCTTTGTTCTTTTGGTCATAATAATATACCAATGCCTTTGAAGGAAAAAAAATGATCCTTCTCTATCTATATATTTAATAAAAAAATAGATGGACCAATATCAGCATCTTCACTTTATCGCTTAGTCTGCGTACCTATAAAAAGACAAAAATTTTGCAAAAGCATTTTTACCTTATGTTTCTAAGTTAATCTCACAGCATCAGAGATCTGAGATTGATTCTATTTTCTTACAGGTATTAGATTTAGCCCTTCTCGGTTAAACAGAGACATGCGATGAATCATTATCCAAACAACGAACGACCCAGAGAAAACCGACAACAACTATATGCCTAATGGTATAAAAAACAACCGAATTCCTCGGACGAGATTATTTTGGAATCGACAAATTAATCAAAACTTCGTAAAAATCCCCAAAGAGGTAATCCAAAGAAGCTTTTTACCAAATCTCATAGAGATCCCTTCATCCGTTCCCGAGAGCTTTTCTGAAGAAAGATAAACATACTTCAACACAAGTGAAAACCAATTATTCGAACTTCATCGATATCCCCAAAGTAATCGCTTCACAAAATTCCAAATAATGGCTCAGCCGTGCAGATAAAAAAAAAGAGATAAACACAAATATACAAAGACGAAAACATTGATTGCTTCATGAAAATGCAGCAGAATAAAGTCGAAGAAACCCCAGCAAGATTTTTTTTTTTTTTTTTTTTTTTTTTTTTTTTTGCAAGTTACTGGACTGGAAATAGCTCTTCTCTAATTAGGACTTTGGAAGCTCCACTGGAGAAATAACTTAACCAGAAGCAACGCCATTAGTGGCTGGGTTGAATATTAGCGTAAAGTTTAGTGTTTCATAAATAGACATTGGTAGAGAAGATGTGATTAATTCTGTCAGTAACAATGTGAAGTGCCGTTTTGAAAGTTAGCATAAATAACAATATAGCTGCTGCAGGTGGCAGCATATTGCCAATAGCACCAATATGGGGTATTAGGTTAAACGCCAGTATCTGGGACGGGTATGAAACTGAAAACAAAAACATGCATAAAAGACAATACCAATGGATATAAGAAAAATTATCAGTAATTCCTAAAGAAGCTGAAAGCATAACAATCACTAACAACTTTTAAAAGGTGATAAGGGGAATGTAACTTACTAAATCATAAAAAAACATTAAACTTCAGGTGACAATCTAATTATACAGTAGTTGATGATAAAAAGGATGGACTTTAACAACTTCTTAGATGTTATCATACTTTGTTCAAAATAAATCCTCTCACCTTCCCAGACCTTCGGCGGAATCCCAAACTTGATTGTTACTCAGGAGGTTCTCCTTCTGACAACCATCAGGAGAACACTGAAGCGCCCTCTGATCGAGACGCTGATCCGTTGGCACTAGGCGTGTCGGCGGGTGGGGTGCGGGCGGGGTACTGCTGCTGTGTGGAGTCTGCAGCAGTGGGAGGTTAAAGCCAGCATTCTTTGGAAGTTTGAGTTTCTAGTCAATGGTCCCTTTGTGCTTGATCCACGTGAAGAGGTTTCATCTACTGAAATAATGATAATAACAAT
>NC_061092.1:70197222-70244722 GCF_015104395.2 Macrobrachium nipponense
GAATGTGAGACAGGTTTGGAAATCAAAAACAAAAGGAATGGATATTAGCATAAAACTTATAAAGACAAATTATGTCTAGGGCAAATATAATCCAATATGAAGTGAGTGGATTTTTTAAAGATTGCTTAATGTAGTGTATATAATCGATGAAGTAAAAATTAAATATTGCATGACGTCAGTGGTTTATCGTAAGTTTATGAACAGCTGTACAAGCGATCCTTCAAGCTCCCAAAGAATATTATGTTCATAAGGAGGAAGTAAGAGGAAGTAAAGAGAAATGCTGAGAGAATAGATCTTACTTATTAAAAAAAAGGAATTGATAAATAGATAAAGTTCCATTACACTACATCCTCTGGAAGACTGTTCCACTGCACAACGGTGGAACTGAGAAGTTAGATAGCAAGGCATATTTAATGGCGATACTGTTCAGCGAATCTGGTTGCTCTCGGCAGGTAAAGTGGATCAGGGATCAATTGTGAATGAAAAGATCTCTGTCAAAATGCAAGTTATGAAAAAGTGACAAAAAAGAGACCAACTGTCGATGGTCCAAGCCATAACTGGTATTACTAGGAAACAGATACCTACCACCAAGCACAACTCTATCTAAAAGAGATAACTCTCAGGTAGAAACAGACATCAACCGTAAAACAATGTTCTAGTAAATGAAATGCAAATAGCCTGAAACATGTTGCATTGAGTTTATCACTGTAGAAATATATGAGGCCTTATGAACAATACCTAACTTTTGCGTGGCATTTGCTGAAACTTTCATTACATGTTTATCAAAAGTTAGATGTGAGTCAAAAGTTACACCTAGAATAGCAATAGCTTCAGACTCATTCAGCAAAGTTTCGTCCACCTGATGGAAAGGATGGGTGGGAAATCTGTACGATATTTGCTAATCAATAGCGCTTTCGTTTTACTACCGTTCAGCCTCATAATCCAACAACTACACCATTCCCTGATCCAATCCATGTCCCAATTGAGACAGAGGGCAGCTTCAACTATTATGAAAATAGAAAAACGCGTCTGTTTGTTTGCTTGTTTGTTTGTATGTTTGTTCCAAGTGAACCGATCAGTATGAAATTTGGCACAAAGGTTAATCTAACATAAGGTTTAAACAAAGGTTAATTAGAATTTTGAAACGTATATGACCCCCCTAAGAAGTCATTATTATAACACCCCCATATGTAACTTTCTTATTTTTGGCCCGATTTTGGTTCAGATTTGAAATGTAGGCTGTTGGTGCTGATTCCATTACTTCAAAATAGTTGTCAGGCCGCTGTGGTCCCTGGTGGTACCCCTTTAAATATTACTTTCTTGCTTTGGGGACGATTTTGGTCAAATTTAAAGCATGGGTTACTGATACCAATTGCATTATTCATGAATTACTATAAGAATCATTTGGTCCCTGGGTGACCTCCTATGCCCCTTCCTTAATATAACTTTCCTATTACTTCCTTTATAATGTTTAAATAGGCGCCTGGCCCTGATGGGGACCTAAAAATAATTACACTCAGCCCCCAAAAGAATTTCACTGTCTAATTTTTGAACGTTTTAGTTTAGATTAGTACTAACTGCATCTACAAACAACCTGCATAGCTAAATACAAGCTGTGGGAGGGTAAGGATTGCCACATTTGGTATGCCTCTACCAGAGCTGGCATTCAACAGCCTCGCAGCTGAATACATGAGAGATATCAGCTAAGGCACTGAGGAAATTGAATTTAGACTGGTAGAGAACCAAAGGAGTGATTATAACGCTGTAGTCTCGAGCATTCAGAATGCAATAGGAAGGCTGTACTTCTTAGATGCACCTGGTGGGACAGGCAAGACTTTCGTCATCAATCTTATTTTGCTAAAACACGACAAATAAAATACATATAACTAGCAGTTGCTTCAAGCAGAATGAATAGCTGCAACTCTTTTAACTGGTGCAATGACCGCAAATATTTCATTAAAATTCCCTTTGAACCTGCTAAAGAAAGAAATGACAATCAGTAACATTAGCCGTGGCTCTCTTAAGGGCAAAATACTTAGTGATTGCAAATGGTTCATTTGGGATAAAGCGACCATGAACCACAATATGGCATTGGAGGCTCTTGACAGAGCCTGCAAGATCTGAAGCACAACTCATGGCTCATGGAACTTGCTTGCAGGAGAATCCAGGTACACTTTGCACTGGTATTCCAAAGAGAACGAGAGCTGACGAGGTAAATGCCTGCATAAAGTCGTCCCACTTGTAAACAAATATTAAACGTAAATTACTTTAGTTTCCTCCCTTTTCCTTGAGGTTTTACTCACACTATTTATTTATATTTTTAAATATAAATAAATAGTGTGAGTAAAACTCACACTATTTATTTATCTTTAAAAATATAAATAAATATTTCTCCCTAAATGGGAATCGCCCGCCTGAACGAATAGCAATACTTTTTGTCTTACTCGACCAGACGTTTCTCAGCGTTGTTGACTGTTGTGTTATTCTCCTTTCTCTCTCTCTCTCTCTCTCTCTCTCTCTCTCTCTTTTGAACTGCAAATCCCTTTAGTTTCGGTGTTGTATCTCTCTTTTCTTTGGATCAAGATGCAAATGCAAGTTAAAACTTAAAAGCATTCTGATTATCTTTTTGTTTCAGTCCACTAATATTGGAGTGATTCTAAAATCTTTACAAGAGAGCAAGTTTTCTGACACTTTTAACTTCCAAGAAGAATTAACATAGAGTACATCTATCTAACCCCCACGTATCTTCTACTTACATCTATTATGTGTAAAGAGACAAATGCACATGCAGATACAAGTATAGAAGTGAATTGTGAGAAGTGTCCATCCCAAAACTATAGTTACAGCCTTTTTTCTCTGGAACTCGAGTAGAGTCAAGATATTCCCAAGATGTCATAAGGTGTCAGAAATCAAGTTCAGTCGATGTTCGTAAATAAGATGATTTTTAGATAATGAAAACCAGGAAAAAATAAAATGCCGCCGAAGTTTCTTCGAGTTTTCTCAACAACGCCCCATGAAACTCTTAGCCGTGGCCTGTGAAACTCAACCATGGTCCGTTAGTGGCCTATGTTTGTACCTATAGCGCTGCCAGAAGTACAATCAGGGCTAAATTTAACCTTGAATAAAATAAAATAAAAAAGCACTGAGGCTAGAGGGCTACAGTTTGGTACGTTTGATGATTGGAGGGTTGGTGATCAGCAGCTCAATTTGTAGTTTGCTAGAACTCAGTATTTGTTACGATCTCAGGGCCGACGGACAGACAAAGCCGGCACAATAGTTTCGTTTTACAGAAATCTAACAAGGAAAGGAATAGAGCCAGAGGTCTAAACCAGGCTTTTCCAACCCATGCACAATGTTGTCATCCCTAGACCAGGATCCCATGCTGCCTTGATAACGATGCTGAGCCGGATGACTAAAATACGAGGGATGTCTCACAGTGTTCCGGAATTCATTCTGTGTCTCTGATTTTCTCTCTCTCTCTCTCTCTCTCTCTCTCTCTCTCTCTCTCTCTCTTACAAACACACACACAAATGAGCGAGTATTATATTTGTTCCGTTTTAGTGTTTATGTTTTATAATTTTTCAATTACTTGTCAGAGACGTTCCATTCCCATTTTCATGTACAGTGTTTGCTTTTTGTAACGAGATTTTTCTTTGCTCTCAGTCAGGTTGTTTGTCATCATATTTTATTTGCCACCTTTTATTTCTGCCCAGGTCGCTCGATGTTTTCTTCCGCATAAATAAACAAATAAAATTCTGCTGTGTAATACTGTGGACTGAGTCTAGTCAGACGAAGTCTCGGAAACTCAAGGCAATAATGTTAAAGGACTGCTTTTCAACCAACCGCGTGTATATACCTCGTGATTGAACGAAAGGTCGGTGTACGTCGCTGAAAATAAAATAAATGATTTCATATAAAATACGTCAATGAATTTTATTTATTATTAATAAATTTAAAATAATTGAACAATAAACAAAGAAGTAAAATCTGTAACAGAGGACGAAAGTTGCTTCAGCGAAAGCATAATAATCTATTTCGGCACCTTTTCCAACGAAAGCAATTGAGTTCACGTGGAGTTCGCAGATCTCTCTCCGAGGTTCATGTCAAGTCGTGACTGTTTGGTCGCTTTGCTTTGCAGCATAAAAACCGGATGGGGCAGTAGACCATTCTTCATTAGACAATTATTCAGTCAGTTAGTTGTTCACCTCTTTCTGGAAATATACCTCAGTCGTCTTTTTCTTCGCGTCTTTCGTTTTGTAAGTCGTTCAATGGGTGTTTGTATGAAGATCCAAGATTCCTGAGGGTGACGTGAAAAAAGATAAGAAGACTTGCTCTAAACTAAGATCATTCTATCTGTTTTCCTGTTTTCCATCTTGAAAACTCTCAAATTCCTTAGTTCTTTCGTGTTTCCAGGATATGTAAGCAACTCACAAAGGCCCTTACCGGAATACCGGACCTTTAGTTAGTGTCAAGTATTGTTTTCCCTTTGGAAGGTTCAGGCAGTATTTTCCTTATGGTGCTATCATTATCATTATTATTATCTTAATTTAGTCTTTCTTTGTAAAGCATTATTACAGCAGACCAATTTATGAAATTTGGTATGCATGTACGTCAAATCTTCCTAATTATTTCACATAATTATTTGACCTCGAGATCATGATTATGATACAGACATTTCATTTAATATTATCACTTTAAAATCACAGCAATATAGTATCACTTGCGCATTAAACTTCAATCATATATCACCTTATATAAGATTATGTGTCGTGTCAATCTCAATTTCAAACTTTCTTGGACAAAAAGGCAAACTTAGACTGACCCTGTTTGGACCATTGAAGGGCGTTCGCTACAACGTTTAGCTAATCGAGAAGGTGTTATATCTATCTGGAACGGTTTTTGGTAGTAGAAATTCGCCAAATTGCTGGAAGGCGATGATTTATTTAATGACTCAGATTGTTTTTCTTCTAGATTATCGCAGAAGAAATCGTATGAAGGATGAGACATGACTCTTACATAATTATCATGGCAATTAATATTTCACCGACCGATGAGAATGAAATGCTCCGTCTATCATGAAATTAGGACAGGTAAAACAGTTACACCTAAATTCGTCGTTGCAAATGGGAATCCAAACATTCTCTTGCACTGTGTTATTTGCTAATACTCATAGTCAAATAGAAAGGTCTATAAACCTATATGATCGTTACAGCTATTATTAAGTTTATTATTATTATTATTAATTATTATTATTATTATTATTATTATTATTATTATTATTATTATTATTATTATTATTATTATTATTATTGTTATAGACATAATAAACGTAAGAGCAGCTAGAGCACATTTCAGAAAATATAAGATACAAATCCTAAATTATTTTAATGAATGCAATAATTGATGAATCATTAAGGTGGTTACCTTCAACTTCCCTCGGTGATTCAAATGATAAATGAAGAATCCGGAACTTTCAATACATCTGCTTTTTTTTTTTTAAAGAATATCTTTTTACAGATATTGAGGAGTATTGCTTGTATTTGTTCCCGATTTCTTGGTTTATATTTGCTTTTCCTAAACCAGTTAAGATATCAACGAAAACGAATTGCTACTGAAGTTGTCGACTTACGGATGAATAAATCTTGCTGCGACCTTTCAGGAAAAATGTAAAAAAAAAAAAACACAGGCTACTTTCGATAAGAAAAAAGCTGAAATGACACTTGTATGCCGACGGATAAGTAAGGGTAAGGGTGACAAAGCAGAGAAAGAAGAGGGGGAGGAAGGGATATATGTACCTTGGCACAAAAAGAAACTGTGGATCTTTTAGTCTGCTCTTTGGTTCGTTTGTTAACTTACCTTTCTAAAGATTTCTAATGGTACTTAGTACAAATGAAAAGTGAGATCATTTAATGATGCAAGAGATGCAAACGTTACTCTAAGCCTTCATTTGACGAGTTAGTTTATGTATATATGGAAGTTACTAAGTTACCATTAAAACAACGGGATATTTTTTAGTGTCCTGCGTACTTGTGTTGCATGCTTCTCTAAAAAGAAGCAAAATACTCAGTGAACAGTAATTATCTTTAATATTTGACTAAAACCATCTCGATGATAACTAACTCCTACATCTGTTGTGCCAGATGACTATGCATTGGAAAGGCTTTCATCTCTATATAAATTCATCCCTTCAATGAGAGAAACAGAATCTCGCTTTTTCTCTCCTTCCTTTCTCACGTCCATTACCTAAGGTAGAATGGAGGGAATCATAGGAGAGATGACTGATTTCGTCTAATGGAACATAATCTATGCTTCTTTTATCCGTACCAAACACTTTGTCGACTAGGAGAGAGAGAGAGAGAGAGAGAGAGGAGAGAGAGAGAGAGAGAGAGAGAGAGAGCAAACATCCTGAAGACGCAGGCTACCTCCTATTAGGAGAGAAATCATGATAACTGTTGTTGGTTACTTCTTTGATCATCTCAATGAAAATAGCTTTCATCATTTACCTACAAAGGTCAAACTGTTACGAGGTAATAACGAGATCGGTCCTTGGACAATGATGAGGGACTTCGTACATGGAATTTAATCTCCGTCATTACTCTGTGTGTGTGTGTGTGTGTGTGTGTGTGTGTGTGGGTGTGTGGGTGGGTGGGTTTTTGTGTGTGAGCGTTTATGGTTTTTTGGGGTTGAGGAGAGCGGGTGAAGGGTTGCTATTTAAAAGCAAAAGAGGGATCATTCGAGGTGAGACTACGAGAGGTATAGTAAATGAGAGAAGGATGAAAGGAATAAATCTAAACACAAGAGAGGATATGAGATATAACATGAGGGAAATATAGTAGATACACAAGAGAGGAAGTAAAATAATTAAAATGAGTAGTCATTGAGAAACATGTGTTGGGAAATAGAGATATATACTAAGAAGACGAGATATTACTACAAAGATTCACAACACCTGACTCAGTCAAAGGCAAAACACGTCAGCTTTGTTTTTAGGGAGCGGATAAACTCTCATATATCCGAATTCAACTCTTAATTAAAATCCCCTACTGCCTTTGTAACTAAAGATTTTTCCAATAATAAGCCCATCCGATTTTGCAACTGATCCTGGTTGTTTTTTTATGACCATCGGTAATACTACAGGTTTTAGTTGTTTAAAATTCAGTAACGTTCGCACAAAGCTAACCGCCACTAAAGAAAAGCTGCTATAGGCGTCTATCTGCAGGTATTAATACAAAATACTTAAGAATGGATGTTAACGTGAAGTTCCTTATTATTCATCATGACAGGGTAATTTAAAATCACTTTTTTCACAGACTTTCCACGCTACGTAAAAACTTGACTTAAGAGGAACTTAACTTTAGAATCGACAAGAAACGAAAGTCAAACAACAAAACTATCTTTAACCAGAGGTACAGAGGGCTTTCATTTTCGAAAATGAAAGCGAGACTGGCACGATCCAAACTGCTCTCTCTCTCTCTCTCTCTCTCTCTCTCTCTCTCTCTCTCTCTCTCTCTCTCTCTCCATGTCAACAACGCTTTGGAGATGCAACTGCTACGTACAACTACACATTTCACGTGTTTCTATTTAACTTTATTCATTGTGAGCAATTCATTCCTCTCTGAATTCAGACAGGAGAGAGAGAGAGAGAGAGAGAGAGAGAGAGAGAGAGAGAGAGAGAGAGAGAGAGACGTAGATCATATACTCACCTAAAAATCAAAGGACGTTTTGATATACAAATTTCTTTACACACACACAGAGAGAGAGAGAGAGAGAGAGAGAGAGAGAGAGAGAGAGAGAGAGAGAGAGAGAGAGAGATGAATGGTTGGTATGGTTAACAACTGAAAGGATAGTCTTGAAAAATAACAGAAGGGTCGGGAACATCAGTGTTCTGAGAGAGGAAGTCAAAACGACAGGGGTAGAGAGAAGGATTTGTTTGTACCTAACCTTACTTTTTTGTAGGGGAAATTTATAATGGATTTTGTGTTACATATTTTGTGGTGTAGAATCATTGTAAGGGATTTGTTCCAGAGGCAAATTGTTTTGTTTAATATTTTCTCCTTGTTGTGATCTCTCGACTTACAAAGTCTGGAAGTTTCAGTTCTTCTGTTCCTGAACCTTACTTTAATTCTTATTAGTTTTGCCTATCTATATTATATATGTTAGCCTGATTTTATGCCACCTTTTATATATTTGATCGGTCGGTATCCATAAAGTACCAACGGTTATTGCAAAGCAGCCTTATTCAAAAACTGTGAATACAAACAAATAAATGCTTGGTAGACCACCCAGTGGCTTTCTTTATTTTACAATCTCGATAGCTTAACATTATTTCGAGTTGCTTCAGTTCCAGTTAGTCAGGGATAGCTTTGGCAATTTGAATAGTAACAGGAGTTTGGAAGTAGTTTATAACACCATTTTAGAAGGAAAACTGAAGCTGGAGGCAAACCTGATTTGGTAACATTCAATAGTTCCAATTCAAGTCTGCAAGGTTCGAAATGGAAAATGAAGTAATGTATTGATATGAACTGAAATGTTAGTAATAAACACCATTCACTCTACTAGAAGATAGGAGTGATGCAATTTAGATTTTAGGAATAGGAGCATAGTTATACACACAAGAAACTAATGACAAAAGTTAGAAATTAGGAATTGTAGGGGAATTTTAGGGTCGAAGACCAGCTAACTTATAGAAAATAGAGTCGTAATAAATGGCGAAGAATCAGAATGGGCAGATGTAACAAGAGGAGTTCCTCAGGGTTCTGTTCTTGACCCACTCTTGTTTTTTATTTACATTAACCCTGCAGTGATACCTGGGGTGCAGGTGTACCCCATGGTTAGAAAACGTTCTTGTATCTCGCCACCAGTTGGCTCTATAATCACGTCATGGCGTGTAGTTTCCTTTTCTGGACTCTTTCATCCGTTGCTGCTACGTCTAGATGAGATACAGTGCATGGAATATACACAGACCCCCATGGTAGCAGAATCGTAATGTGTCAACAAATCTGTTACTTTTACATACATACATACATACACACACATATGTATATATATATATGTAATAATATATATATATATTATATATATAATAATATATTAATTATATATAGATAGATATATAATTATATATTATTATATATATATATATGCATAATATTATATCCAGTATATGTATTTTATTTTATGTATTTATTTGTTTGTTTGACAGTAGATACCATATATTACATATAATATGGATTACATGGATAATTGACTCAAATCAGTTCAATCAACAAAAGCT
Source organism: Macrobrachium nipponense (assembly GCF_015104395.2). NCBI lineage: Eukaryota > Metazoa > Arthropoda > Malacostraca > Decapoda > Palaemonidae > Macrobrachium > Macrobrachium nipponense. The sequence goes on from NC_061092.1 coordinate 70,206,497, forward strand.
CTTTTGGATAGAGAGATTGTAGGAACTATGACGAAAAACAAAAGGGAAGTACCACCAGCCTTCTTGGAGACAAAAGGAAGAGAAAGAAAAAGAAAATTGACCTAATGGTAAGCACTATGCATGAGAAAGGAGATGATCCCAATTCAGTTACGTTGCCATAGATTATAAGCTTCCATAACTTCACCCAGGATTTTGTTGACAGCTTTGACCAGCTATGTCATACATACACACATACACATGTGCTTGTAAAACATGCCGTTGGCCATTACGTTCATCCCATAACTTGTGGGATATGATTGGAGTAAATTCCATGGTTCTATTGAATAATTCCTCATCAATGGAGAAGGACACTTTCAGGCACAGAGGGTCATATCTCAAAATGCTTTCCTTGGATTTGATGAACCGCATGTGATGAGTCGTGCTGCAACTCTCCTACTTTGCCTCATCAATTCCGTGATACTACTATAAGACATGTTTTGATGATAAACACACCAGAAAAAGCACCAAAACCAAAACCCGAACCATGTAGTGGAAGGTGCAGTTTTTGTCTTAAGACAGAAAATCTAGAGTCAAAGGCATACAGGGCAAAAAAGTTCATTAGCTTGCAGCATAAAATTAAAATTTGTCAAAATTGTTCTCAATAATGAAAGCTTTTCCTATTTTGAGTTTTTTTTTCCACTGAAATACGTGTAATTCTTTGTTTGGTATAAGTAATAGTAATAAAAGCAGTTCGTTGAATTATTATTAATATTATTATCCGGGGTACACCAATGACGTTGATGTAGGCTTAACTTGCAGAATGGCTAAATTTGCAGATGACTCTAAACTAGGTATAAATGCAGCCGACCCAGGCACAGTGGAAAGTTTAAGAAACTATTTAAAGCAAATAGGAGAGTGGTCGGTCAAAAAGATGTCAAATGCCATTTAACTTAGACAAGTGTAAAGTGTTTCAAATAAGAACAAACAACCATCATACCAACTACATGCTGCTTGAGAATAACATAATAGTGTTGAGCAAGAAAAAGACCTTGGAGTCATTATTATCATTATTATCAAGTTCTTAAAATCCACAAAACAGTGCATGAAAGCTGAAAAGAAGGCAGAGAAACTAGTGGGATACATAAAGAGGCAGTTCAAATACAAAAACAAGGAATCGGTGCTGCAGTTCTACACATCACTAGTAAGACCTCACCTTGAATATAAAGTACAGTTTTGGTCGCCAACACTAAGAAAGGACGTAAATAGATTGGAAGGGGTACAAACAAGAGCCACAAAGTTAATTCCGTCCATCAGACAAATAGGTTACCAAAGACAACTAGAGAGCCTGAACATGTGTAGTTTTAGGTACACGACGATTGCGAGGACAACTAATAGAAACATTAAAAATATTGAAAGGCATGGCAAAAGTATACAGTAACCTGTTTACGTTAAACGACCAAACAAGAATTAATGGATAGAAACTAGAACTGAAGAGATACATCACATCTACCAATATATATATATATATATATCTATATATATATATATCATATATATATATATATATAATATATATGTAAGTGTTTACATAATATATGGAATGTTAGTCCATATATATAAAAGTCTAAAACTAAAGAGGTCAACCAGATTGCTTGCAGGAATGTGATCAGACTAGAGACGCTAAAGATGACGTATACAATAAGTATGTAGGCTAAGTAACATGCCGTCACCTGTAGTCATTCAATTGTTTATAAACATTAGTCCAAGCTCCCTGCTTGAGACAACTACCCACCGGACTATGATTCAAACGGCCTACGTGATCTGTAGCGTGCTCTTTGATTGATTGTGTTCGTATGAAACTATGTCATTGGTATGTATGTTCATATGTTCGAACTACTGTCTGTTCCTTCATAACTTGTAACAGAGATGGTAGACGGGCAGAACAGAGTTAGCTATCGTCATTAGAAGACCTGTACCTCTTTACCTAAGCTTATCATGTAGAGGAATAGGATTAGCCATCATCATTGGCAGAAGCGATCAAGCTATCGTTATTAGAAGACTTGTACAATCATATCTGATCTTCACCATGTAAAACTTCAGAAGAATATATAATTTTTTATACTTCGTGTTTTCTACAAGAACCTCACCGGACCATGAGTTTAATACGACATCGTCGTAAAGATAATCCCTACCGACTTCGTAAGTGATCTACAAAACCCCAGACACTCCATTGAAGATGGAAGTGCAATACCAACCGACGTAGCGTAGAGATTATCGCTAGTCTAACTTACCTCATAGGGCGCCTTATCATACAAGGCACAAGCCCTAATATTGGTGGCCAGCGTACCAGAAGAACTCTACAACGTCCTACGAAGAAAAAACCAGAATAATAAATCATGTATCATAAGAAGTCAACGACGACGGAAGCAGCAGATTCTTCAAGCAACCTAGTATCATCGTTAGTGAGCGACTTCAGAAAACAATAAGATTCTTCAAGCAAATTAGTATCATCGTTAGTGAATAACTTCAAGAAACAAACCAAACGCATCTGCAGCATCGGATCTTTGAAGGGCTCGAATCATCGAAACAACGCGCACGGGAGAAACTGAAGCCAAACCAGGTCATACCGCTAATAGAGAAGGAGGACCAAGGCCGTGTGTCGTTATCCGGAACACCGTGGACTTCCCACAAAAGCAAGCTAAGTACAATTTTTTATCATTTGGAGTAACTTTGAGTGTTTCCTTGCAGGTCGAATTTCGTTATTCCTGTGGCTGAAGTTACGAGACATTCTTAATCTTACTTTTTTACAGAAATTATCAACATCATTGAGATTTCGCTACTGCAAGTTTTTATCTTTGAGTGTCTGTTTCCAGAAGTTCTACTGAAATATCATAATCATATACTATGTTAATTTTATCATTTTGGGTGATTATTAATCCCTTACGTAACAAATCATATTAAACAGTGAATATGCGTTTACGCAGTGGACGTCTGTATTTATACAGATGCATGGATAGGGTCGTTAAGCACCGTAGTGATTAGAAAAACACACAAAAACAAGTGGAACACCCGTACAAATCTAGATAAATTAGAGGTAACACTATTTCGGGTCATGACAATAAATGCTCCTTTGCAAGTCCCGATCGCAGTTTTAGCCTTGAGTTTTTTGAGTAATATAAAATATCGAACCTCAATGACTCAACTTAACTTTAAAAATATGGCTGGATTGCAAGGAATAACATGTCTGTAAAAAACTTTCATCAGGCTTAAATGCGCTGACCAGGATCCCTCACTATTTCAAATTTTAGCAAAGAATGAAGTACAAACAGTTAATATGGAATGCAGTAGTGATAACTTGTCTTATTAGTAATCGCTCAGTTTCCTAATAGTTCATCATTCATTGCTTATACGTAACCAGCAACATAATGCTAAAAACACACAATACGTTGCCGATGGTAATAAAGAGAAGGATCCTAATTATTACAAAAAGAAATAGAAACAGTAGCCCGTTCAGAATCAAACAAGCAAACTCGGTGACTGTGTCACCTAGTCAAGCGGTCAAGGTCAGTTAAATCTGCCGAGTTTTCAAAGCAAAGCAAATTCCATACAATAAGCGACTCTAGCAGAGTGGGGAAAAGCGATGTTGGTTCATACATACCGATATCTTTTTGAATTAAAATGGATTTTTCCTATGAAACACACGACCGTATAAAGTAATCAGAGCAGGTTTTCGTTTTTTTTAATACGTAAGTTATTATAAGTAGTGGTGGATAAAGCCCGACTGTACGCGCCGTAAAAATTAGAATATCTTGTTTATTTCTTTAGTAGACGTAATATCCTGTATTTACGGACTCACCGTCTGTTGTTCGAACTTCTCTAATGAGAAGTCCGGATAAGCGAGCGCTTACAGATACCTCTATAGTTATAAAAAACATTGATCTGTATCTAGTGTAATTGTAAGATTCATTCTAGGGGTATACAAAATATTATCTTACATCCTGCAATAAGGCGTGTTTATCAAAGGAAAATCCTATAAACCTTCAAACATATTAAAATCCGTTTGAACAAAAATGAGACAGTTAATCAAATAATAACTTATATAAAAGAACAAATACATTTGTCTCATAAAATCGTAACATTGTTCAAATGACCCAACAGAATTCTCCCACCCACAACCGCAGTCGTAGTTTGCACGCAAAATCTCGAGAAAGCATTGCACCCTTGAATGTCTTAGTGTGTGTAAAAAGACTTTGCTGGGAAATGAAATTTTAATCCTTCCCGACACTCTGAAATATAACGGTTTGGTCCGCGAACAAAGCCCTAAAAAGTATACATATCGTGGATACGGAAGTTATAAATATCGCATTTTTTATGTTGCTAATTTTTTTAATCACGCCCAACCAGTCGTGGATGAATCTCTCTGATAATCTATCTAAAGTAATATCCGTAAAGTCATTCAAGCAGAGGTGATTCAGCAGAATTTTTTTTATCTTTTACCTGAATACCAGGAAGTTTCTCCACTAGCGAGTGATCTCTGGAAAAAACGGATGTAATTTAACACAAAATACGGTCTAAGGACAAACATAAAGCTATATACGTACCTTCGTGTAGACTCTCAATGAAATTTCAAAATAGAGATAAATGACGAAGTTGAAAAATGTTAGTAATAGGAGCCATTAGGAAATCAAATAGCCCATATAATTTTCCCTCAAAACGTCATGCCACAAAAGATCGGACTTGGCGTATCTGCGTAGATTTCTGTCGCTTAAACAAGGAAACGACTCCCGATAGTTTCCAGTGCCATGTAGCGACGACATCTTATCTCTGTTAGGTTAGAATAAATTTTTTTCACCAACTTGGACTTACTTAAAGGCTTTTACCTGATACCATTACCTAAGTGATTGTACCTCATATACCGTTTTCAGCACACTCAGGGGACATTATCAATTTTTACGTATGCCTCCGGCTTACGTTGCACCCCAATTATAATATAGTGTTTGGAGACTTTTAGGGGATACCCTACATGCTTATATGGTTGGTCTTATAATCTTTTCTAAATACCTTAGAAGTGCATTCACATAAACTAGAGCTAGTGCTACAGGGACAAAGACAAATAATCTCAGAGTAAAGTATCTAAATGTGAGTTTTTAAAAACCGAACATGTTTATCTAGGTTTTATGTGTCTAGTCAAGGTCTTAAAGTAGTCCAAGGTAAGGTGTCGGCTATTCATAACTTCCGGTACATATTAAACGTAAAAGGGGGATACAGCACTTTTGCGCTGTAGTGGGTATTACAATCGTATGTAAATATGTAACTCTTCAATCATGACAGCTCCTTTAACAGATCTTACAAAGAAGAGCGTAGATTTATTATGGTCTAAAAAGCATCAACAGGCGTTCGATATCTTAAAAGCGGAATAATGCAGCTTACCTAACTTAAAAATCCCTGATTTAAATAAGGAATTTTTTTTTATTGCAACAGACGCCTCAGACCAAGGGTAAGTAAAGAGGTGATACTACTTCAGTAATATGATAAACAGTTCTTTCCTATAGCTTTTTATTCACGTAAACTAAATGCCCTCTGAAAGTAAATATACAGTAATAGGCAAGGAAGGGCTAGGTATCTTTAACTCACTAGTACATTTTAAGTTCATAATCTATGGCTATCCTGATAAAATCCTTACTGAACATGAGTCCTTTACCGAGTTTTTCAAAGGCTTTAATCACAGTCCAAAAGGAACTCGGTGACAAATGATCATTCAGGTCTTTGGAGCCAAGATAAGATATCTACCTGGGAAAGCAAATATCATAGCTGACGCATTATCCCGCAATCCCGCACCATACAGCAAAGAACCATTAATTGGACTAAAAGATATAGAAACATCCGTGCCTATTGTTTAAAACCGTATCTAAACAAGAAAATTCCTTAACCCAAGAGATCGCGAGCATTGAATATCTGGGTCGGAGCGCAGAACTGTTACAAACTGAACAAAGCAAGTGTCAACAGCGATAAGCAAAACAATAAACACCAAACAATAAACACTTCGAAACGGAAACAGGGTCAGTGGCTAAGCAAAAACAATAAACACTTCGAGCAGAAACCCTAAAGCAAAAGTTTATTTAAAGTATGTGTATCAGAATAATGTAATCAAATGTAATATTATATTATATGTAGGTCTGTGACGAGGAAAACCCGAAGAACACAGCAGGTGACTAACGAACCAGGTAGTAGTAATAATCTCTTTCATACCAATCGTCATAAACTGGTTGCATTCCGTCATCCAGGGTTCCCTACTATGTCACAGAAAGCCAAATCACTATTTTTACTGGCCTACGATGCTTACAGATATAAAAAGCACATAACTAATTGTAACACGTGTCATGAAAAAAACAAGGGATACACTAAGACACCTGTCAGTTTAAGGGCCTATCCTGTGCCAAATCAATCCTTGAAAGAATATACGTAGAATTATTAACAGAATTACGAGTCTGACAGAGGAATAAACACTTCTTAGTGTTAATAGTTCCTTGACACGTTATATAGAATTAATAGCACTAAAAACAAAACACCGCAATTGATGTGCGTTACGAATATTTAGAGTGCTAAATCAGTAAATATGGAATTCAACACATAATAATCTGTGACTCGGGTGGTGTAAATCAATAATAATCTCCTTAACACGTTGTGTGAATTCCTTTCCATTAAGAAAACCAATAATATATTTTATCACCCAGAGTCAATCGGTTTGGTAGAATAACGGATAATTAAATAGGAAGTGTCAATGTCTTACGAGTTACAAACTCGTGATGTTGGATCCGAACTGGATTATAGCGGTTCTCGCGGTTTTAAATACCTTTATCATTTTATATCTTGTATCTATAGAATTGATGCCGCAAGTAGCCTTATACGGTACGCCGCTAGAACACTTTTCCACATAGGTTCAAGCCAACCATTAATTTATCAAATATATTTAAAAAAATATATAAACCCTAAATAAATATATAAAAAAAAAAAAAATAAGATAAATATGGATACAAGTGGAGTCAATATAATACACTCTGTAAGAAGTCGGAAGGGTTACAAATTATAATAAAAAGGAATCACGACGATAATATCGATAAGCAAAGCGTAACCATTAAATATCCAAATATATATGCGTAAAGATTTGAACTCTAACTTAACGCTTTAGTAATGACAATTAAGCTAAAAGTTCAAACACATATCAAAACCTACTGACATATTGTCTGTCCCGGTGATTTATATTCGTAGTCAATGAAAAAAAAATATATTAATAATAAAATAAATAAATAAATCAAATAAAATAAAAGAGATTTTAAAGTCAGGAAGTCTAGAAGTGAAAATGTTATCTATGAAATAATTCTATATGAATCTTATACAGGGCTAATAATATATAGAATTTGTATGGAAACCTTTTTCATATAGTTTGAATAAGGAATATTTAATTTAACATAATCATGCAGTTTTCCAACATGAAACTAATATATTGTTCAATTTTGGTACAGTTTTTTTTTCAGACATTCTTCTCATGTGGGTCGAGTATTAAAAAACAAAAAATTTATCCTAAAGTCGTATTTATTACAGCAAGTAACGTAACTCTTAGCTGGTCTGAGAGCAATCTCCTGCCAAGTGACGACGTCATCATTGCCGTATCAGCATTTATTTTGTTCCTTTAAACCTCAATAATCTGCTTACACGGCTCATCTGTGTGTCGTCTCTGCTTGCAAAACAGATTGACTGGAAGAAAGGAATGCTTAGCCCGAACTTCTCATGGGCAAGGCAGACGTTAGGTACAAGTCTATCGGTATGCGCAATGCAACTTGCAATCATTTTAAAATTAATACACAAAATAAGGAAATAGAATTTTCTATAACATCAAAATGAATAATTTTTCTAAAACCTCATAGACATTAGAAGTATCACGATATGGATATGGATATTTACTTGCAACATTAGCTTATTACAATTCAAGTAAAACATTCATGGGAAAATGTCACATTTTCTTGAAAAACCCAAAGTTTATTTAGAAATTAGTTACATAGTGGGTTTTTTTCGTTGCACCTCCTACCTATTAATAAAGTTTTTAAAATTAACCTCAGAGGATGCGCGCGGGAAACTTGAATATGAAACTTTTGTTAGGGGCACATAGGATCAGATTTTATCACAACTTAATTTCAGTTAGCATAGAGAAATACAGAATCATGATTAATCTTCTCTTTGACTCTTATGTTGCCTGGCAATCTTACAAATAGCTCCGTTTTCCACTTCTTTGTCTAAGTAATTTACTACCAGTAATATCGAATTTTCTTTGGGATTAGGTATTGATATCTGTTTATTTGTTATAATTATGGATATTTTTACAGTCATCATAGACCTGGTTAGGTCACTCATTGTTAATGCATGGATAAAAAAGTTTGTACAGCGGACTCTTTGAATTCCAAAATATCAGCGAATTCATGTGGGTTAAGTCTGGTCTAAATGGCTCTCTTCCCTCCCCTGTATTTGGATGTCGTCTGAATTTACTTTGCCCTTGTGACAAGTATAATTTCACTTGCAGGCTGATTAATGGAACCTGGTTACAGTATCCTGCAGTACGAGAGTTTCACATCGCAACTTCAAAAAATCGTTCGTCGCAGCGGACGACTACAGTCAAGTAACAACCGCCTACAATGTGAAAAGGCAATTTCATGGACTTCTTCGACCGACACCGTATCTCGTCGTTAATCTCGTTTTAATGCGGAATGCTCCGGCGGCTGTCGGAATCGACTACAAAAAGGGACATACTTCCGACAATTACGACCCGAAGGATATTCAACTCTACTTTGCTGGCGAAGGACTCGTGCTGGGGATGATTTTTTTTCATCGCGAACGGAATCGTGTAGCTTAGGATGCAGAGAATAAGTATGAGCGCAAAATAGAACGTTGGACCCGCCCAGGCAAATTTTCCCCTTGTTTTAACCATTGAAAAAGGCCGTTTCATTGGCTATAGGTGGTTGTCTGGAACTGTGTAATGGACGAAAAGTTGTTCGAACGCTAGTTAAAAGTGAAGTAGTATAACCTCGGTCATGTATCCTATATATGAATGATCATAAATAACAGAATCGAAATATATTTTTGCGTGTACGCACTAGGACTATATATAAATGATCATAAATAACGGAATCGAAATATGTCTTTGCGTGTACGCAATAGGAATGTATATAAAGTGCACATATATTAATCATAATCATATGAGTCCATATACATATGTATAAACAAATCAGGTAGCCTATAATCAATCTGTTACCTTTTATCTTACCAATATCTGCAGTTACATATGAGTTAGTATATGAATTAATGAATCAGATATATAACATTTAGCATAAAAATCAACGAATCAATCAGCATAAACATTAATAATTTTTATCAATTCATATATGAAATTTTTTATCAGTTAAAATATGATTTTTATCATGTTAATCTTCATTCTATGCAATTATCAGAGTACATTAGTATTTTCTGTAGCATATGTATCTTAATGAGATGAAGTGAAAAACTGTATCATTATATATCCTGTGATCACTATTATTTACCAATATCATTGTTTTATATTTTATTACTTGAATCAATTCATGTACACAATGAATTTTTATTTACTTATATATATATATATATATATATATATATATATATATATATATATATATATATATTCACATAGTGTCTGTATCACACTCCTATAAGTCAAATGCAAGTCAAGCTTGAGTAATATCAGTGGTTGGTTTGGTAGCTGACCGAGCTAATGTAAGTGTTTACATAATAAAAATATGGAATGTTAGTCCATATATATAAAAGTCTAAAAACTAAAGAGGTCAACCAGATTGCTTGCAGGAATGTGATCAGACTAGAGACGCTAAAGATGACGTATACAATAAGTTATGTAGGCTAAGATAACATGCCGTCACCTGTAGTCATTCAATTGTTTATAAACATTAGTCCAAGCTCCCTGCTTGAGACAACTACCCCGACCTATGATTCAAACGGCCTACGTGATCTGTAGCGTGTCTCATTTGATTGTGTGTTCGTATGAAACTATGTCATTGTATGTATGTTCATATGTTCGAACTACTGTCTGTTCCTTCATAACTTGTAACAGAGATGGTAGACGGGCAGAACAGAGTTAGCTATCGTCATTAGAAGACCTGTACCTCTTTACCTAAGCTTTATCATGTAGAGGAATAGGATTAGCCATCATCATTGGCAGAAGCGATCAAGCTATCGTTATTAGAAGACTTGTACAATCATATCTGATCTTCACCATGTAAAACTTCAGAAGAATATATAATTTTTTATACTTAGTGTTTTCTACAAGAACCTCACCGGACCATGAGTTTAACACATCGTCGTAAAGATAATACTGACTTCGTAAGTGATCTACAAAACCCCAGACACTCCATTGAAGATGGAAGTGCAATACCAACCGACTTAGCGTATAGATTATCGCTAGTCTAACATTACTCATAGGGCGCCTTATCATACAAGGCACAAGCCCTAATATAGATAATATATCTATATCTTCTATATATATCTATAGATATTATATTTATATATATTTATATATATAGATATAATATATAAGATAATATTGATTAATAGTATATATATAATATATAAATATTCTACGGCAGGCGTTCCGTTTGGGACTTTCTTTCATGGTGATTTTCTCCGCCCAAACAAAACGTAACAATCTAGAGTGGAAATAACATAAATGGGAAAATTTGGCTGATCAAGGTAGAATTCGAATAAGAGGGAAAACAAAATAACTAGACTAAACTCCTTTATGTCAGGGATACAGTAAAAAGATCCTTTATTGTCGGGATAGTGTTGAAAGCCTTGAGCACATTTGTGAATTAGCCTCTTTTTCTAGTGTTTGCAAAAGCTTTCTTGTAGTTGGAAACCTTTCATAACCTCATTTACCGGTGGCCCGCCAAATTCCGTAAAGGGTCAACGACACCTAAGGGCATCGCGCCTCCTTTGCCATTGCATCCCATTGTATTAAAGACCAAGATCTAATTTGACAGAAGTCATTAACAGTGAAATTGATATTTAGTTATAAATACCTTTGTGAGCTTTCATTCTTCTACTTTCTGTGCTGACATTTTCTGATGTCCACTCTTGACTTCCCCCCACTTGAAAAGTCGCTCACCAGCATCTGAAGCGTCCTTTCATTGTGTTTTATCTACAATATTCCGTTTGCAAAAATTACGGCTGAATTTAAAGGCTCCTAACTTACACCTACATATCCTCATTTTCGTCGACCCAACGCCTTTCATCATCTTTGCATACTGGATAACAAAGGATTGATAAGGACACTATTGTCTACCACCCAGTTCTGCAGTAAACTTAGTGACCCTCCCTCGCATATACAAGTCCAAGATTTAATTTCAGAAAAAAAGCATATTCTTAATTATCCACAAATCCAATCATATCGTGTGCTCTATGTGTCACTCTTTGCCACATGCATTACTGGAACAAATATTACACAAATAAACTTGATTAGTACATTGTTTGAAAAGAACTGTGCTCTCCTATCAGATCTTCGGTTCTCAGTTTGTCACATTTCAAATATGATAAATAAGCACATCATTATTCATCGCATCTATTCCTTTGATACCTTTTTCACTCTGAGATATTCATTGTACACTGAGGTCAGTCAGTCAATTGCTTCCTCACTGATGCACTGCTGAGTCTCACTAGTAATTCCATCTACAACTTCTGACGTCTTTCCATCATTCAGGTTTTGAGTTGCCACCCTTATATCTTGAAAACGTACCAGTTCAAATCTCGCATCATTTAGTTATAATTGCAATTTTTCAAAATAATCACTCATTTCTGGTTTGATTAATTGTTTTTGGACATGTATTATTTGCACATTTTATTATGGTTTAGCATGTACTGGATGAATTTCCCTTGTGACTTTGCTTTCCGGATAAATATTATTTTCTCCATAATTTCCCGCATTCGCCTCAATATTTCAGTAGCTTCTACCATTGTGTTTCTCCCTGACGTCACTGTTCTTATTTTCAGCTCTGAAAGATTTGTATATCTTCTATACAGCAATGAATACCTAAAGATTTCATAACATGGTCATGGCTCCCCATTGTCCTAAAATAAAATAATAATTAGTTTAGAATATTACAAGTATTGTAGTTCTGTTCCCTCTCTCGCATACCTTTATAATACTTTCTGCTAACTATTAATTAACCTGGATTAAACTGCTTCCATAGCCTGGTCAGTTTCTTCTTCTGGGGTTCATTGGTTCTGTGAGTTGCTTCTTCTGCCTTGCAGGTTTCTCCATTTATGTACGTGTGAATCTGTTATACCTTCGCTCCTTCGTTGAGCTTCATACGACGTGGACAACCACACACCTACGATTTCTTATTTTTTTAATTGTTTTAAACTTCATTGAGCAGTATTATCACGAATGGGCCAATAGTGCAAATGACCTAGTACTCTAAGTAAAACATCATATATCTTTAATATACACATCTCCGAATGATGGACATTTATTTATTAGGAAATAAATTAATACTAACTTAAGGAGGCTATACAGTTCCAGCGAGATAAGTTTTCAGTTGTAAGTTTAAGTTAGTGAGGTCTTCTTTAGACTTGATTTATTGCAATTATGTGACAATTTATAATAATAATAATAATAATAATAATAATAATAATAATAATAATAATAATAATAATAATATAATAATACCTACACCCACGAATAGCAGAACAACTCCAGCATTGTATCTCAAATCACCAAGCACCCAAATGGATGACCACAGGAAGAACATCCTTAGTACAAAAAGACAAGAGTAAGGGAAATATAGCCAGTAACTACAGGCCTATCACCTGCCTACCAATAATGTGGAAGTTACTAACAGGTATCATCAGTGAAAGGCTATACAACTACCTAGAGGAGACAAACACCATCCCCCACCAACAGAAAGGCTGCAGAAGGAAGTGTAGGGCCACAAAAGACCAGCTCCTGATAGACAAAATGGTAATGAAGAACAGTAGGAGAAGGAAAAACCAACAATAAAGCATGGCAATGGATAGACTATAAGAAAGCCTTCGACATGATACCACACACATGGCTAATAGAATGCCTGAAAATATATGGGGCAGAGGAAAATACCATCAGCTTCCTCAAAAATACAATGCGCAACTGGAATACAATACTTACAAGCTCTGGAATAAGACTAGCAGAGGTTAATATCATGAGAGGGATCTTCCAGGGCGACTCACTGTCCCCACTACTCTTCGTAGTAGCCCTGATTCCCATGACAAAAGTACTACAGAAGATGGATGCCGGGTACCAACTCAAGAAAAGAGGCAACAAAATCAACCATCTGATGTTCATGGACGACATCAAGCTGTATGGTAAGAGCATCAAGGAAATAGATACCCTAATCCAGACTGTAAGAATTGTATCTGGGGACATTCAGGATGGAGTTTGGAATAGAAAAAAAAAAAATGCGCCTTAGTCAACATAACAAAAAGGCAAAGTAACGAGAACTGAAGGGATAAAGCTACCAGATGGGAGCAACATCAAACACATAGATGAGACAGGATACAAATACCTGGGAATAATGGAAGGAGGAGATATAAAACACCAAGAGATGAAGGACACGATCAGGAAAGAATATATGCAGAGACTCAAGGCGATACTCAAGTCAAAAACTCAACGGCGGAAATATGATAAAAGCCATAAACACATGGGCAGTGCCAGTAATCAGATACAGCGCAGGAATAGTGGAATGGACGAAGGCAGAACTCCGAAGCATAGATCAGAAAACCAGGAAACAAATGACAATACACAAAGCACTACACCCAAGAGCAAATACGGACAGACTATACATAACACGAAAGGAAGGAGGGAGAGGACTACTAAGTATAGAGGACTGCGTCAACATTGAAAACAGAGCACTGGGGCAATATCTGAAAACCAGTGAAGACGAGTGGCTAAAGAGTGCATGGAAGAAGGACTAATAAAAGTAGATGAAGACCCAGAAATACAGAGACAGGAGAAAGACAGAAAGAACAGAGGACTGCACAACAAACCAATGCACGGACAATACATGAGACAGACTAAAGAACTAGCCAGCGATGACAATTGGCAATGGCTACAGAGGGGAGAGCTAAAGAAGGAAACTGAAGGAATGATAACAGCGGCACAAGATCAGGCCCTAAGAACCAGATAGTTCAAAGTATGATAGACGGAAATAACATCTGTCCACATATGTAGGAAGTGCAATACGAAAAATGAAACCATAAACCACATAGCAAGTGAATGCCCGGCACTTGCACAGAACCAGTACAAAAAGAGGCATGATTCAGTGGCAAAAGCCCTCCACTGGAGCCTGTGCAAGAAACATCAGCTACCTTGCAGTAATAAGTGGTACGAGCACCAACCTGAAGGAGTGATAGAAAACGATCAGCAAAGATCCTCTGGGACTATGGTATCAGAACGGATAGGGTGATACGTGCAAACAGACCAGACGTGACGTTGATTGACAAAGTCAAGAAGAGAGTATCACTCATTGATGTCGCAATACCATGGGACACCAGAGTTGAAGAGAAAGAGAGGGAAAAAATGGATAAGTATCAAGATCTGAAAATAGAAATAAGAAGGATATGGGATATGCCGGTGGAAATCGTACCCATAATCATAGGAGCACTAGGCACGATCCCAAGATCCCTGAAAAGGAATCTGGAAAAACTAGAGGCTGAAGTAGCTCCGGGCCTCATGCAGAAGAGTGTGATCCTAGAAACGGCACACATAGTAAGAAAAGTGATGGACTCCTAAGGAGGCAGGATGCAACCCGGAACCCCACACTATAAATACCACCCAGTCGAATTGGAGGACTGTGATAGAGCAAAAAAAAAAAAAAAATAAAAAAAAAAAATAAATAATAATAATAATAATAATAATAATAATAATAATAATTGATGAGACAGGATACAAATACCTGGGAATAATGGAAGGAGGAGATATAAAACACCAAGAGATGAAGGACACGATCAGGAAAGAATATATGTAGAGACTCAAGGCAATACTCAAGTCAAAACTCAACGCCGGAAATATGATAAAAGCCATAAACACATGGGCAGTGCCAGTAATCAGATACAGCGCAGGAATAGTGGAATGGACGAAGGCAGAACTCCGCAGCATAGATCAGAAAACAGGAAACAAATGACAATACACAAAGCACTACACCCAAGAGCAAATACGGACAGACTATACATAACACGAAAGGAAGGAGGGAGAGGACTACTAAGTATAGAGGACTGCGTCAACATCGAAAACAGAGCACTGTGGGCAAATATCTGAAAACCATGTGAAGACGAGTGGCTAAAGAGTGCATGGAAGAAGGACTAATAAAAGTAGACGAAGACCCAGAAATATACAGAGACAGGAGAAAGACAGACAGAACAGAGGACTGGCACAACAAACCAATGCACGGACAATACATGAGACAGACTAAAGAACTAGCCAGCGATGACAATTGGCAATGGCTACAGAGGGGAGAGCTAAAGAAGGAAACTGAAGGAATGATAACAGCGGCACAAGATCAGGCCCTAAGAACCAGATATGTTCAAAGTACGATAGACGGAAATAACATCTCTCCCATATGTAGGAAGTGCAATACGAAAAATGAAACCATAAACCACATAGCAAGTGAATGCCCGGCACTTGCACAGAACCAGTACAAAAAGAGCTGATTCAGTGGCAAAAGCCCTCCACTGGAGCCTGTGTAAGAACATCAGCTACCTTGCAGTAATAAGTGGTACGAGCACCAACCTGAAGGAGTGATAGAAAACGGTCAGGCAAAGATCCTCTGGGACTATGGTATCAGAACGGATAGGGTGATACGTGCAAACAGACCAGACGTGACGTTGATTGACAAAGTCAAGAAGAAAGTATCACTCATTGATGTCGCAATACCATGGGACACCAGAGTTGAAGAGAAAGAGAGGGAAAAAATGGATAAGTATCAAGATCTGAAAATAGAAATAAGAAGGATATGGGATATGCCAGTGGAAATCGTACCCATAATCATAGGAGCACTAGGCACGATCCCAAGATCCCTGAAAAGGGAATCTAGAAAAACTAGAGGCTGAAGTAGCTCCAGGACTCATGCAGAAGAGTGTGATCCTAGAAACGGCACACATAGTGAGAAAAGTGAGGATTCCTAAGGAGGCAGGATGCAACCCGGAACCCCACACTATAAATACCACCCAGTCGAATTGGAGGACTGTGATAGAGCAAAAAAGAAAATAAATAAATAAATATAATAATAATAATAATAATAATAATAATAATAATAATAATAATAATAATAATAATAATAATAATAATAACAATAATAGGGAAAAACTCTCTATCACGAGAGTATATATAATGTTCTAAAGGGTCCACAATAATACAAAGTGTAAAAAGTCCGTGTATAATTTTGGACTGAAGATGAACCCAGGGAAGGGTTCGAAAGCTATCTGTAAAGTCTTCAAAATTATACACGGACTTTTTACACTTTGTATTATTGTGGACCCTTTAGAACAATAACAATAATAATAATAATAATAATAACTTAGACTAAGTACACATCCCGATCTTGGTCCAGTTCTTCAAAAGACGTAAAAGTTTACAGAAGAATGATTTTACTTTAATTTTCAAGGGAAGTCATCCACAAGCTATGTGACTAAATACTAAAATATGCAGATGATTCTGATCTTTAACGAATTCAGATTACTGGAATGTTTTTGCGAAGATGAAGCTGTCCTCTGTCGAAAGCCAGTTGATTGTCAGGACTTATCTTCCATATGGGATAAGACTCAATTCAAGATCTTAAATCCCAAAGTGAGCAGCCTAGAAGAGCAAACTGATGTATGTTTTTGGTGAAAATGAGATTTGCTGGATATATTTTTCATCATTATTTGACAAAAGCAGAGTTCAGAGGTAGAAAGGAACGTACGGCTTTAAATGTTTACAAGTAAGCAGGATTAAAAGAAAGTGAAAGAACATAAGGAATAATGGGTGAAGAATTAGGTTTGTTAAAATGCAGAAATGTAGGACTGAGTAAAATTTTAGGATGAGGTCCGAGAGACAACCTGGCGTATTTGTGTGTGTAATTATGAAGAGGGAATACAAGTAGTGAATCCTTCACTAAGGAAGAAGGCGTTACTTAAAAAAGATGTGTTATATGAACTGCAAGTACATTAAAAGAGATATCTTGTGCAGGTATATAGAAAAAAATATCATGATAGTCAATCGAGGAGAGGAAGCGAAAAGAAGGCACCACGGGTAAATATGAGCCAGAACTATACAGAGAACAAGAGTCTCGTCTACAGGGAAGTAAATACAGAAAGGTGAATGAACAAAGTGAATCACAGAATACAATATATAAATACAGACTCATATTGAGAAAAGAAATGTATTCCCGGGTCGAAGAGGTAATACTTTGAAGTTTGAGGATAAAGATGTAGAATTCAATAATTTAAGTACAGAACTAGTTGTGTTAATAATTGTTGAGGATGTAAGATGGGTATCTAGGATGTTAATGGATGGTAAGACATCAGGAGTGGATGGGTTTTGTTGTACAGCAGAAAACTTGAGATATAATACTGACTAAGATGTGTAAGGTGTGTGTGTATGAATGAATGAGTGAAAGATTGGGAACGAATTGGAAAGAGGAATAAGTGTTCTTTTGTATAAGAGTAAAGGTAATCAAGAAGCCCCTTAGAACCGTAGAGGCCCGCCATTATTTGTTGTACAAGGAAAGGTATATGTCTAATCTTATTTCAGAAAATGAGATACGTCATACCGATTGTTTTAAGGGCAAAAACAGTGTTGTTCTCTCTCTCTCTCTCTCTCTCTCTCTCTCTCTCTCTCTCTCTCTCTCTCTCTCTCTCTCTCTCTCTCGTATTTTCATCAATGGTTTTTTTCCCGTTATTTATGTTTTAAAAGTTTATATGATATGCCACAACTAAGTTTGGCATTCGATTCTGATGTTCCTAGACCTTTGTATACAAGATGAGTTGTTGGGATCAATTAAGAAGTTAGTGATGGAAGTGCTGAGTTTGTTAATATGTGTGGACGAGAGAGTGGTTGGTTTAGGTATAAGTCTTTTCTTTCACAATGGCGCACTCAGTCGTGTTTCTTGTGATTGAAGTACTCTATGCAACAGATTAACTCCAAGAGATTTGTCTGAAAATTTAGATACTAATTAGAAAAAGAGTTTGGTTTCAAATGTTACGAGATACCACTGTGTATTTCCATTTGTATAATATTCTTTAATATGATGGAACTGTTATAGTCACGAAATTTAGCATTTCGATAAAATAGAGAAAATAGATACCAGATCTCGGCACATCGCTTCACCAAATTATGAAGATGATTTGTAGCAACTGAATTTCAACAGTGCTTCAAGATGGTGAGATAACATCCATCGGCCGTCGTAGTATATAAGAAATAAACAGCAAAATCATTAGGAGTTGATCTAAGCGGCCTGACTTAATGTCATAGCTCATATTGTCATATCACCGCTGAGCTCCAACGACAGGTCATGCTGAATTTGTTGCTACCAGTTGTGAATTTCTAGGTAGATATGCCGAGTGTATTTTGCTATTCCTCTTTTCAAATACCGAGAACTGAACAAACGAAAATATGAAGTCTCCAATGAAACTAAATGTGTAGATTGAAGACAAATTTGGCAACAATGTATGCTGATGGGACACTTCTCTGTTGCATTTTAGGTGCTGCTATCATTACGATAGATTGCCACCTAAATGGATCCAGCACCAACTTCATAACCTAAAAAGGATTTTGACGTCCCCTCTGATAATTTTTGATCGAGTAAAAGAACTGTAAAACAAAGATATATTTATTGTAATTGGAATTTTACAACGACATTCTATCAAAAAATAATTATTTCTAGTTATTCAACCGATAACATATGGACTTTCTGTACCCTTTGTTTACTAACTGGACTATACATGAACGGATATGCTGGTAATGAATATTGCCAATTTCAACACAGATACCTTGTATTATATCTTCCCAAGTTATAAATTTGGTATCTTTGAGATACTCTCATAGGTGGCCAATATCTACATAAGTAAATTAAGTGATGCGAGAAGTCAGAAAAAAGCACATAAAAATCTTGGGAAAAGCCATGAATGTTGTTTGGGGTTATAGAATCTAGTGAAAGAATTTAAATGTATTAGAAAGACAAAAACGTTTGCATTAATGTTGCCAAGGATATGCTTCTGGGAGTGAGCTACAGGAAACCACGACGAATAACAGTGAATGCTAACATTGATGATGAAAAAACGGAAGTAATTGCTTTTATAAATGTAGCTAGAACTAAATACAATATATGAACGTAAGTTAAGAAGAACGGAGGATAATAGAATAATTGAAGCAAGGGGAATACCGTAGATTGTGCAAATGATCGGAAGGAGACTTGGAATGTCTGTGGAAGGCAGAGTTTGAATGTGCAAAGAGATTGTAGGGCCCTTTATCCAAAGTGAACCATGAATGTTAACTGCGAATAAATAAAAAAAACGTTGAAATTATTGTGATGAATTATTTAGGCTGTTTCTGTGAATAAGACATGAAAAGATGGAAATGTGGAGATATGCAAAAAAAAAAAAAAAAAAAAAAAAAAAAAAAAAAAAAAGTAATACCCATGTTATTGTAGCTGAAAGGCTCAAGATATCGTTTCAAGATGGCTCTGTCATGTAAAAAACATAAAGGACCTTAATTAAATAGGGGGCAATATTTTATGACTCAGAGGCGTCTGGAAGAAGGAAGAGAAGGAATCATAGAAGTATTAGGAGCCTTAATATTCAGTAAGTTCATCTTGACTCAAACGGTATAGTATCACAGGCTAAAAAGCGATGAAATCACAAAGGGTGTAGTAAAACCCAGCCACACGAAAGATATGGAGGTCGGGAGATACAAAGGAAAGGGTAGGGCGTAAGGTTTTACTCCGCAGCCAGCTGTCCACGCGGGCCGGATGTGGTTGGAAGTGAGCACTGTACGACAATAGCAGCTTGGCTCGTAGCCAGAATAACGGAAAACGATTGGCATGATGTGTGCAGAAGAAAAGGAATACTGTAAAAACTGGTTCATGAAAAGAAAAGTTCTAGGAAATCGAGAACTGCGGAAGGGGACCAACAAATTACTTTTATTATTATATGTTAGTAGTGGTAGTCGTAGTAGTAGTAGTAGAAGTAGTAGTAGTAGTAGAGCAAAGTTATATATACTCAAGAGCACCAGCTGTCATAGGATTCCAGCTAGGAAAACGAATAAGAGAAGTAATTTGATGATAAAAAAATAGAATAGGAAGCGAATGCAAATTAATGAAAACAAACTAGATGTATATTAAAAAAAGATACTACTTGAAAATCAAGGATATACGCCATAATTTCAGATAAAATGACCATACACACTGATCAAATACGTATTATATATAACAGGTAACTTTTAAAATAGAAAATTATATGCATATAGCCAATGTTGTCAAGTATATTTGATTCCAATGATACAAATTTATAATCCTTATGTTCATAATCATTGTGCATTCCGGTTAACATTTCATTCATGTATTATATAAAATTACTTCAGAAATATGAAAATTATTTATTATGTTTTGCATATACAATACCTGTTCCATTTACTAAAACTAATGAATTGGCTATTTGCCTCAATCTTGGTCATATTCGTAGGCCTGACAGTCGTGCTGGCTTCTCACCCCAGACAAAGACTGATGTCTTTCATCAAAGCGCTCAACATTCACTTTGGCCATGTGTGTGTTTGTGACAAACGGAAGCAGTAAGTCTGGCAACGGACAAATTCCTCGCTTTTGTCCATAGAGAAAGTCTGGTCTTGTGGACGGGACTTTGACGACAAAAATAGACCTCGGTAGCGAAGGAAACCTCTAGCCAATTTCGGTATAAATGGACTTTTACCTATTATTATCGAGATGAAAGTTATTCATACTGAACAAGCTCACAGGTACCATTGACTTGAAATTCAATCATCCAAAGAATGTGATGTTTTTTAGGAAGAAGTAGGATGAGTTAAAGGGAAGTACATAAAGAAGAGATCCAACTTGTTAGAAAAGGAAAATTAATAGATTAATAAATAGATAAAAATGTATTAAAATGCAAGGAGATTAGTATTAGTGTATTAATGTATTGCATCTTCACTGAACTTCATAAGATCCGACTGCACAGATGATCCACAGAGTCCAACGGTGTTAGAAATGTAGAACCTCTGGAACTGAGAAGTTCGGCATTGAGGTACATTTATTGCATATTGGTGCTTCTGTTCAATGAATCTAGTTGAAATGAAAACCATCGGTCGATGGTCTAAGTCATAAATGCTACTACTATCAGGAAACAGAAATTTACCACCACGAACCAGTTATCTAAAAGATATAAATCTACGGCAGACGTAGACATCCACACTGCAGAACAGCATTCTAGTAAAAAAAAACGCAAACCACCTAAAATATGTTGCATAGATTTTATCACTGGTTTAAATGTATGAGACCTTACAGATAATACCTTACTTTCGTCCAGTATTTGTTAAAACTTTCATTAGATGTTTCTCAAAACTTAGATGTCAGTCAAAAGTTACACCTAGAACAGATAAACCTTCTGACTCATTCACCAAAGTTCCATCCAACTGAAGGGGAGAATGGGGTAGGAAATCTATACGAGATCTGCTAATGAATATTGCTTTTGTTTTACTGGAGTTCAGCCTCATACCCCAACGACGACATCATTCCCTGATCCTGTATATGGCCTGATTGAGGCTGAAGGCAGCTTCATTTCTCATAAGTGGAGACTTTATTACACCCACAACCGTTGCTTCATCAACAACCATATCATTTGTATACATGAAAAATAACAGTGGGCCAAAACACTAACCCTGCGGAACTTCAGACAAAATAGGTCTTGGTTCCCTAAAGGTACTGTCCATAGCAACTCACTGGTGCCTGTAAGGAAATCTTGAAGTAATCCTAAACTATGTCCATCCACCCTGTGATTCTGAATTTTATAAGTGCCTTGTGATTTACTCAAGCGAAAGCAGCAATGAAATTACTAAGCATTCAAAACTCCTACCATGGATCCCTTGCAATTGGCAAGTCAAAGGTAAAAGAGCATGGCTTGTATCTAACTGTTTCCTATATGCATAATGATTATCAACTAACAACTACTTTAGATCTTACATTTTTATATAGTGGCTTAAAAAAAAGTTTTCCAGTAACTTTGGAAAGCACAAGGAGCATAGAAATTTGACTGCAGTTACTGCAGTCTGCAGATATACCACTTTGGAACAGGCACTGTATTACTAAGCTTGCACTCATCTGCAAAGATGCCATGTCAGCATAAAACTCTATAGAATCTACTTATCTTGGGAGACACCACACTAGAAACTTTCTTAAAAAACAAAGAGAAGAAACTATCAGGTTCTTCTCCACCTCAAGTATCAAGATTATAAAACATTTCCTAACTTCCTTGTAGGAAAATGCAAATTTTGTAAGGTTCAGATAACAAGCATCAGGAACACCCTCAGCTGAATGTTTAGCTTAAAAAGATTGATGAAACAGTTCAGCCTCTTCCCTATGATCAGTAACCAATCTACCATCATCTCTTAGTATTAGCAGACTGGAAGATGACCCTGACCCAAAGATAGATGATGCTAATTTTGTCCACCACAGAAGCGGCTGAGTAATACATTTATGTTTCCTCTTCATGGAATTGTTGTAATTCCTGTATGGTATGTTCTATTTACAGCACGGTGAGACTCAACAAAACGGTGCCATTTTTATTTAAATGATTTTGTCTCCATGCATTGAATTTGGTGTGCTTGTCAAGGTAGGCTCGTTTACATGAATCATAAAACCAGGGCTGGTCATTATTTTAAAGTTGGTTACCTTTTCGGGACATATCTTGCTAAAATAGCCATCAGCATTTCATTCAACTTCTTGAGGTCAGGATCTAATATAGCATTTGAAATATTAACTGCCTGACAAGCTACAGTAATGTGATCTCAATTGGCTCTGTATTTAGCCAGACCGTTTTTCCAGTGGTGGCACTAGGAATATACTGAATGACCGACATATTCATCTCAGAGAAGAACTGATCAGAAGTACCTATATATTCACAGGCCTAATCTGTTGAAAGAAATGTGGGTGGGTCCCTCAATTAGCAGGATAAAATCGGAAGATACACAGTACTTAAGAGCAGACCGGCTATATTAATCTATAGAATTTGAATTCAGCCACTCACTGTGTTTTGCATTATAGTCTCCATAAATAGCGAATTAAGCTTTTTAATCCTGTGACTGAGCATACTAATCATATATAGAAATATTGATATTTGGAGTGTGATAAGCAGCAAAAATGTGTGCATTGTAGAACTTACTGAAAATTTTAGAGCAAAAATTTTCATGGCAACTAAACTTCAATTTTTTCTGATGATCAATAGGTCGTCCAGACTTACCGTTTCAGCCATATGACGATAAATAAAGTCAGAGCCATCAAACCCCTAGAATATCTTACTTTAAGCCCAAATATTTTAGTAAAGTACTTTGCAGTCTTTCTTATTGTAATGAGTATCAGATCAAGGGTTCAGCTCAATGTCTCCAAAAACAACTGAAATTAATATGAAATCAGTATCAAAACTAGTAAATAACCTCATTTGATAACATTGTAATAACTAACATATCAATAAGCAAATGACATCAATAACAGCAGTATTTACATTTTAAAAATTCTGTTGAGATTATAAATAAGCAGATCCATATGTTATTGAAAAACGCCCTTAGCAACTGGTCAACAAGGCAGGGCAAGCGCACCTTGTAAGGCAAATGAAATCCACCAAGTTTGACTCAGCAACTGGGGAATACAGTCAGCGTGCTTTTAGAGATAAAATACTCAGAAGGGATAGGTTATTTCAAGATGAAGGCAATTTCCTGAGAGTCCACTAAGCAACTTTTGCTTTCCCATAAGCCTGTACTACACACTTTTTTGAGAAAAAAAAGAAACTGAATGAAAAAGATGATAAATGCCTGATTGTACCCTCAGGCAATGGATCTCAGACCCAAGACCATGGAAGGCTATGGTATAATTGCTATAGCACAGTCCAAGGTTGGAGAAGGAGGTCTGAATTCTAGATAACCTTCTAGAGGGGTTGCTTACCGAGGTTAGAGGGACCTTTCTACCATTTCGGAGTGTCGTTCTCCTAAAAGAGTTGCTGCCTAGGCTAAAGAGTCTCTTCTACCCTAACTCGTGTAGGCAGGGACATCATACCATTAAGTGGATGTTGCTAAGAAAAGGCACATTAATTAACCCACTATGGTGATACAAGAATGTACTGATCAAACAATTAGCAATATGACTGAACAAAGTGAGGTCAACGAACTTCATTTGAAATAAACAGCTTTTATTCGAAGTTGTATTGGAAAAGGTTATTGAAGGTTTGTTGAACGAACTTTCATCCGTTCTTATTTCTCATTGTTATGTCATTCTTTCTTCACTTAATTATTGCATCCAGTAATAATGAATAAATTAATTATTTTTACATATTCCATTTTTTATTCTAAGTGGAACCAAGACCTTCCGTTCAGCTTTCATTTAGAAGGTCCAATTTGCACAGCGATGTTTGAAAATCATCAATAATATTCTTCTCCATTTCCTAAACACTGTTATTAAAGTCATAATTAACAATATCACTGAATAGAACTGAAATTTTCCCAGCATTGAGAACATCAAACAAACTTGGCAGAAATAAAAGTAAGAGAAATTACAGGTGATGATTTTACGATTATTCGAGGCAGACAGACAGACAGAATTATAAGAGCTGAGAAAAATCTCCGAGGAAAAGCAAAAAAAAAAAAATAAAATAAAATAAAAATAATAATAAAATGTATAAAAGGAGGCGAACTGAAAATCTTTGATGAATACTTTAAGAAAAAAAAATATGTCTAATAAAAACAAAAGAAGGAAATAAGCAGATGCGCAGTAATTCATATGCCAATTCTGAGGCTAACATCTTTAGAACAGCAGAAAGTTTTAAACACTAGAGGGTAGAAATTTTCAGGGAAAGGAAGCCCATGCGTTTTCTATTGGCCAAAATAAACTTGAATAATGGGAGTTTCAGTATTGATCGCTGGGGTTTTGTTCATGTTTTCTATTTTTTATTCAGTTATTCAAAAAACTCCAAAAATCTCTTCAAGAACATCTGAACAATAATACAGCATACCTTTTAATTTCTTGGTATGATTTTTTTTTTGTATTTACAGTTATAGCCAGTAATAAAATATCTAGATAAACTATCATTAGAGAGCACTGACGTGTGTAACAGAGAGAGAGAGAGAGAGAGAGAGAGAGAGAGAGAGAGAGAGAGTTGGGAAGTGTAAGTGGACTAACAGAACAGCAAAGCCGAACAGGGTTGGAGTAAATTACACATGAAGAAAATAATTCCAATTCCAATTACTTAAAACAATTAAATTACAATTATATTTACATTTAGAAATAGTAATTGCAATGACTAAACAACAAATTCAGTTACAATGACATTTTTATTAAAAAGTATTCATTTACAATTACATAGGGATTTGGGTGCCGGAGTAAACGCTAATTTTTGGGACAGGGAGCTGACAGCAAATTAAAGGCTGTGTGTTTCTCCCATAGTAATTCACGTCACCTACAGGACACGGTCGGGAACTGGACGTGCTTATCATGAGCGATGCTGGTCCCAACAAATTTAGGTCTTATGAGCAACCCATCATTCTTAATGGAGCCCTACCCTTTTACCAATTCAATTTTATAATTCAAATTAAATTACAAATGACACCATCCTCTAATAAATTAAATTGCAATTACTTATTATGATTTAATTTTCAATCAAAATTACACGAAGCTACATTTCAATTAAATTACAATTGCAATGAGTCCAACCCCTCTGCCGATTAGAAAGAATACCGGGCATTTTGGAAGGTTTCTGTGATGTTTTGTCCCTCTAACGAGACAATTCAAACTTGCCGTCCCCCGACGGCCTTATGGTTCACATTTATGTTGTCATGAGGACCACACACGATAACCAATCGATATAATTTAATGAAAATTATTGCAGAATATTTTCATTACTTACGCATAGAAACATTAAATGCATAACAAATGATTTAGCAGCTTTAGCGACTAGCCAAACTCATGAATGAAAAGTAATGAAGTAGTTACAGGTACAACAAGTAAAAAATGCGGCGAAGTTTCTTCAGCACAATCGAGTTTTCTTTACAGTGTATAATGCTGTATGAGTCGTGGCCCATGAGGCTTTCAGCCAAGGCCCGGTGGTGGCCTTTCCTATAGCGTTACCAGATGAAAGATTATGGCTAACTTTAACCTTAAATAGAATAAACACTACTGAGGCTAGTGGGCCTCAATAGTTTTTAAGATCCGAGGGCGAACAGTAAAGTGAGGACGGACAGACAAAGAAGTAGCAATTGTTTTCTTTTGTGGAAAACTAAAAACGAAACTTCAACCGACATCATAGACTTGTATGCAACAGCAGCAAATAGTACATTGTACAAAAATTACAATAGTTCAAAATGAACATTTATTTAGGACTGTTCAATCATTTTTGGTGTTTTGTCCTGATGACGCTTGATACTTTTTTAATGACAATTTTTGGTCTATCTGGCTGAAATGTCTGTCCACTTCCGACTTTGCTCAGAGATGACAAGTCTTGGTCAGCCTCGTTCTGTTGATTTCATAGACAAAAATAACTGTTTCTTTTGTGCTTTTGAAATCGATTAAAAAGTGATCGACTATTTCCAAGGGTAAAAAACATTCTGAATAAAGAAGAGGATGCGTTTTTTTTTTTTTTTTTTTTTTTTTTTTTTTTTTTTTTCTGTGAACGACGGACATTTATCAGTTTATATGATAAAAACTGCAATTATGGCCGATAAATCACCAAATTACAATAGTATCCTTCGTGCGGGGGGCGGGTGTGGCTGCAAAGGGCCTCCAGTCGCATGTTTGTCTGCCCGCTTTTATGTGATGCAATACTCGCATATTGTGAATTCAGCCCCTTTTATCAGGACAGCACGGGCTCTTGCTGCGGAAGCATCCCGCTAGAGACGATAATATTGTGAGCGGAATGAAGCGGCCTTGTTTAAACCAATAGGCTCTCGGCTCACATGAAGCAAAAAGAATGTCTCGATTTTTCCTTTCTTATACGATTTATGTTCTCCGTGTTTTTGTAATTCTGTCTTTTTATTTTCTTTATCTTTAAGTACTTATTAAGAACGGAATCGACAGAACACTTTCCTTTATATTTTTCTGTCATCTTGGCCAATTACTTTGCATTTGTGGGTGAATATCTTTATTAGTTTTATTCACAATGTAATAATGAATATTTTTCGATGTAGACAGATAGATATAGGTTGATAAATAAATGTATTCTGAGTTCCTTAGGGAAGTGATCAAAAGCGTCAGTAGGTTAACCGAAGAAGCTAACTCAAAGAAGAAAGACAGACAACTGAGACGTAGAAATAGAAAATTAAGAAAAAGACGACAACGACGTATTAACGAAAGCCAACGACACTTTGGCCTCACAAGTCGAACAAAAAACCAAAAGGATTCCTTGTTTTTTCACGCGAGGGAATCCTCGTTCAGGAGTCAGGCTGCGGTGAAAAAACATAGTGAGAGTAAACCCTGAATGAAAACGGATAAAGAGAAAAGGGAGGGGAAAAATTGACTTCTCCAATAAAAACTAAATTGCTATTTTCATTCTTTGCAGTCTCTCGGTTTGTCCTTTGTGGCAATTTGGACCGGTTCATGTGTTATGGCATGCAATATTGTTGATTATTTATACATACATTCAGTATTTTCATGAAAAACATTTTTGTGATTATATTTCTCTACTTCGCCCAGCTCTTTTTTTTTTCTTTCTTTCTGTTTTGTGGAAAATTTCTCAGCAATTTAGCGTCTTATTATACTTGTTCTAGTTGACTGTGAGCACATTTTAATAATAATAATAACAATAATAATAATAATAATAATAATAATAATAATAATAATAATAATAATAATAATAATAATAATAATAATAATAATAATAATAAGAACATCCTTAGTACAAAAAGACAAGAGTAAGGGAAATATAGCCAGTAACTACAGGCCTATCACCTGCCTACCAATAATGTGGAAGTTACTAACAGGTATCATCAGTGAAAGGCTATACAACTACCTAGAGGAGACAAACACCATCCCCCACCAACAGAAAGGCTGCAGAAGGAAGTGTAGGGCCACAAAAGACCAGCTCCTGATAGACAAAATGGTAATGAAGAACAGTAGGAGAAGGAAAACCAACCTAAGCATGGCATGGATAGACTATAAGAAAGCCTTCGACATGATACCACACACATGGCTAATAGAATGCCTGAAAATGTTAAAAATTTGGGGCAGAGGAAAATACCATCAGCTTCCTCAAAAATACAATGCGCAACTGGAATACAATACTTACAAGCTCTGGAATAAGACTAGCAGAGGTTAATATCATGAGAGGGATCTTCCAGGGCGACTCACTGTCCCCACTACTCTTCGTAGTAGCCATGATTCCCATGACAAAAGTACTACAGAATATGGATGCCGGGTACCAACTCAAGAAAAGAGGCAACAGAATCAACCATCTGATGTTCATGGACGACATCAAGCTGTATGGTAAGAGCATCAAGGAAATAGATACCCTAATCCAGACTGTAAGGATTGTATCTGGGGACATCAGGATGGAGTTTGGAATAGAAAAATGCGCCTTAGTCAACATACAAAAAGGCAAAGTAACGAGAACTGAAGGGATAAAGCTACCAGATGGGAGCAACATCAAACACATATATGAGACAGGATACAAATACCTGGGAATAATGGAAGGAGGGGATATAAAACACCAAGAGATGAAGGACACGATCAGGAAAGAATATATGAAGAGACTCAAGGCGATACTCAAGTCAAAACTCAACGCCGGAAATATGATAAAAGCCATAAACACATGGGCAGTGCCAGTAATCAGATACAGCGCAGGAATAGTGGAATGGACGAAGGCAGAACTCCGCAGCATAGATCAGAAAAACCAGGAAACATATGACAATACACAAAGCACTACACCCAAGAGCAAATACGGACAAACTATACATAACACGAAAGGAAGGAGGGAGAGGACTACTAAGTATAGAGGACTGCGTCAACATCGAAAACAGAGCACTGGGGCAATATCTGAAAACCAGTGAAGACGAGTGGCTAAAGAGTGCATGGGAAGAAGGACTAATAAAAGCAGACGAAGACCAGAAATATACAGAGACAGGAGAAAGGACAGAAAGAACAGAGGACTGGCACAACAAACCAATGCACGGACAATACATGAGACAGACTAAAGAACTAGCCAGCGATGACAATTGGCAATGGCTACAGAGGGGAGAGCTAAAGAAGGAAACTGAAGGAATGATAACAGCGGCACAAGATCAGGCCCTAAGAACCAGATATGTTCAAAGTACGATAGACGGAAATAACATCTCTCCCATATGTAGGAAGTGCAATACGAAAAGTGAAACCATAAACCACATAGCAAGTGAATGCCCGGCACTTGCACAGAACCAGTACAAAAAGAGGCATGATTCAGTAGCAAAAGCCCTCCACTGGAGCCTGTGCAAGAAACACCAGCTACCTTGCAGTAATAAGTGGTACGAGCACCAACCTGAAGGAGTGATAGAAAACGATCAGGCAAAGATCTCTGGGACTATGGGTATCAGAACGGATAGGGTGATTACGTGCAAACAGACCAGACGTGACGTTGATTGACAAGGTCAAGAAGAAAGTATCACTCATTGTGATGTCGCAATACCATGGGACACCAGAGTTGAAGAGAAAGAGAGGGAAAAATTGGATAAGTATCAAGATCTGAAAATAGAAATAAGAAGGATATGGGATATGCCAGTGGAAATCGTACCCATAATCATAGGAGCACTAGGCACAATCCCAAGATCCCTGAAAAGGAATCTAGAAAAACTAGAGGCTGAAGTAGCTCCAGGTCTCATGCAGAAGAGTGTGATCCTGAAACGGCACACATAGTAAGAAAAGTGATGGACTCCTAAGGAGGCAGGATGCAACCCGGAACCCACACTATAAATACCACCCAGTCGAATTGGAGGACTGTGATAGAGCAAAAAAAAAAAAAAAAAAAATAATAATAATAATAATAATAATAATAATAATAACAATAGGAGATGAGACCCATTAATTGAAATTTATTTGTAAACATGTGCATGTAACAAAAACAAAATAAATATAAAAATTACCTTAACTGTCATTTTTTCATCTTGATTAGTACGTACATATTCGTATGTATTATCCTCAGAAGTAATAGTAATAATAATGCAGGAGAGTGTGCTACTAGAAACAGCGCACATGGTGAGAAAAGTGATGGACTCCTGAGGAGGCAGAATGCAACCCGGAACCCGACAGTGTAAAAACCACCCAGTCGAATAGAATAATAATAATAATAATAATAATAATAATAATAATAATAATAATAATAATAATAATAATAATAATAATAATAATAATAATAAGTAAAAGACGCCATGGAAGTAAACTGAATTGGAAAGATTACTCAAATTAAGAGGAAGAATGATTTTACAAAGTGAATTCCTTCTACTGGACATATTGCAATTGTGAGTTTGTACACTCACGAAGGTTTTGCTATAGTGGACAAAGTTAAGTTAACAAAGAAGGGAACGAAAAAGATAAAGATAATCAATAAAAAATTACAGTTCTAAAACTCATCAACGAAAGAAAGAAAGAGGGAAGAAAAAGAAGGAAATAAATTTAGAAGTGTTTTCCTAATCTGAATAACATAAGTAATGCCGACTTGTTATTGATTGATACAGTTCACTTCTTGAATGATAAAAACTGCAATTGTGTTATGGTGCTTTTACGATCATTGTTCTTCCCTGCAAAATTTTATGTAAAAGCTCAAGTGTAACAGGATACTTAGTAGACCTAAATAATATCAGGCTGTATAGGCCTATGCAATATACAGGTTTATAATTTTCTACCATCAATACGACTCTCACTGTTTTAGGGCATTTTCATTACGCATTGCGATATGATGCTGCCTCGATCCATTGTGAAGGTATGAGTTCACTTCCTTTTTTTTCAGAAATAGTGCGTAATTTTCATGACATTCTCTCTCTCTCTCTCTCTCTCTCTCTCTCTCTCTCTCTCTTCTCAGACACTCTCACACACACACTCACTTTTATAAACTGCACATACCCATGCAATTATTTTTATTCGTTTTTGACTCCTGAATTTGCCTCAACTAAAGTTTTTGAAGTCCTCTTTCATCCCAGCAATCAATGCGCTCAGCAGATCATTAATAAAGTCAAATCGCTCAGATCTCTAAATCCATATCAGAGTCTTTGTCTCTGGCATATTTATGGTCAAAACAGAGCACGTTGAAATGCTGTTGTTAAAAAGAGTGTTCGCCCCAGGACGGAGGCGAAAATATTCAGTCATCCTCCTGTCACTTCGTGAAATATGTTTAAAACGGAAAATTAATCTAAAATGGTGTTTTTTCTTCTTCTTCTTCTTCGGGAGACACTGCCTAAGCAAACATATGTTACTTCAAACTTGCACTTGTAATAAAAAAAGATGCAATTATACAAATACGTAAATATGCACACACATATATTAGATACATACGTACATGCATATGTGGACTGTTGCTTAATATTTTGGTGGTAGATACTAAAAAAACCAAATTGTTAGTACCCCATTATCCAATGAACTTGACATTAATTGCGTCAATAGAAGGAGTCGCATGACTAAATGTCTGATATAAATGCCTCAACAGGCCGAGTGTGTCAGACTGTCAGTCTGCAGCGCGAGTTGGTAAGGAGAGAAAGGCGAGGGTAAAAGTGGAGTCAGTGAGTATGAAATCGTTTTCTGAATTACAATATGGTGCAATACGATTCAAAGTGAAGTATAAAGACATTACAGCTCTCAGTAGTTGTGCTTTAGTTCAATAAAGACGAGAAATGACCGATGGAAAAGGATGGTACCGACGTCGGAGGTTGCATAGGAAACAAAACCACGTAGAAATAACCAACTCCTTCCTTTAAATGTTTATGACGTTAATTGCCGTTTCCGTTATAAAGACTTTTACCACATCTATTCATCTCCCCTTCTCTAATTCCACAATGAACGTCAGGATATGAAGAATCTTTTGACAATGAATGAAATATTTAAACGGAACCATAAGGCACTCTCAAGATAATCTGATAGTTTTTAATATATGCTTAATTCAAAAAAAATATATATTTTTGAAATGGCATACTCAGTAACCTGGCTGTCAGATAAACACTAGCACTTCCAAAAGGATAACGAATACTATAATCGTTCTTCTTCGGCATTTGGAAAGCAACAATGCAGTGTCTTCCTTTTAGTAAATAAGTCTTCGAAGTACATTTTAATTCAGAGAATCGCCTGTGTTTTAATTAGGGAGTGTTCCATTTGAAAATATTCTACTTTAATATTCTTTTATCTTTGTTGTCTTAAGAAAATCTTAAACTAATGGCAACCTGGTTGATAAGTCAGGTAATCAGACATTCAAACTAGTTTTATGAGCTATAACACTGGTATCTACACACAAGCACACATACAAAAAATAATATATGTATATATATATTATATTATATATCATATAATTATAATATATCTAATTATATATATATATATACATATAGATTATATATAATATATTACTTATAACCATACACATCAGGAAAATAGAAATTTTGACTTCGCCTCGTGACCTTTTGAGCACCGTTACATTGACTCAATAACAGTCATCGAACGAAATGTATAGGAGAGGCGAACGTGAAACAGTAATGAAAAAAAGGGAGCCATAAGGAGGGTAAGTGAGAAAAGTTATATCAGATTTGGTATCGAATAATGAACCAAATGTATCAAGGATCTGGGGGAGAACCAGTTTTAGAGAGTGCACGAAAGAGGAACATCAGAGATCTGTGGAAGTGACGCCGAGGACCCCAAGTGGTTCGTTAACTTATATAAATGTTACCTCTACTATGTTAAAGGTGTAAAGCTATAAGATTTTAAGACTAGAAGTAAATATATTTTATTCTACAACCAAGATTTTATTACATTTTATAATTTCAAGATAGCTGATATCTAAGCACGCTAAGCTGAGTGCAGAGTATTACACAACAACAATGAAACTGTTACAGATAAGTAGAAGCCCATGTAAATAAATGTAAGTTTTCAAGAAGTGAACTCGTTCCCTACAACATAATACACACACACACACACACACACACACACACATACATATATATATATATATATATATATTATAAAATATAATATATAATATATATATAGATATATATATATATATAATTTATATATATATTATTATAATAGATGGAGAGAGAGAAAGAGAGAGAGAGAGAGAGTATAGACATCATTTTTGTATGCTGTTGCATCTGTCATTTACTGTTTCCTGGATTATTAACCTTCATTCATTTGTCATGATCATATTCCTCTCTTTATCAATATGACGCAACAAAGCAGAGTACCTTTACACATTCAATGTCAAATTCATAAAGCGTTATATTTATATTTTTCTTGCATCAAAGTAATTTTTCGATACGTTTTCCTCTTTATATTCATGTAATCCTTAGCCCTGCTATTATTAGGAAAAGCCTGAGTTTGCAATAGAAAAGTTGAAGTTTTGTGTTTGATCTCAGTAATATAATAGAAACGATAAGATCTCTGGACGTGTCAAAAGCGGAACTGTCGTCTATGGATATCGCTTTGTCGTCACGAATGTCACCGCTCTGCTATATTTCACCTGATCTCCGGTTTCGTTTAGCTCGTTTTGTTTGTTTGTTTGTTTGTATGGTGTTTTTACATTGCATGGAACAATACCGATCACGCCACTGAGGCGCTCGTTTAGCTCGTATCGTGTTTGAAACCTTCTCTTTTTTTTATAATTATCTTAGTTCGTTTTATCTTTTTTATTTTGATTTTTATTTCCTCATGTCACTCGTAGATAAGAGGCTCTTCGCCAATAGCTATCTATAAATTGCAATTAATCCCTTTTCTCTTGTATTCCTCCATAATCTATACCCTGTTTCTGCTATCTTCAACACGTCTCTCTCTCTCTCTCTCTCTCTCTCTCTCTCTCTCTCTCTCTCTCTCTTAAGCACCATTGTTTCTTGGACAATAAGCCTCTCCGGTCTAAAGCATAATTCTCCTTTTTTATCCTAATGTCCTTATACTATATAACAAAGTAGCAATTTAAAGGTTATTTCGTTTACAGATTAGTAAGTTATGGCGTAAGAAAACCGAAGGGAATTACTCTGAAATATTGACACTGTATCTGTCAGTTAAGAAACAATAAGCCCTTCGTGAATCTCTTAGGATTACCGGATGTAAATATAGTTGGCGCTCTAACGTGTGTGTGGGTGTGTGTGTGTAAAGGAATATTAAGAGTTACTAGAAACATAAGTAATATATCTTTCTAATACAAGTAATGAAATTATAATTGGTGAAATATTTCTCATAAATTAGCATAATTATCTCCTATCCGAGGTGTCAAAATATATTACCCAAATAGGTACTCGCTTAATCGCCGTGTTTCTTAATAAGGACATTTTTCACCGAATGTGCAAAGCTCTTAAGTCAAAGTTCGCGAAAAATAATGCAAACGAAAACGTTCAACCTCAAATCGTGAATAAAGACTTTTTATTTTGTCAAACCCCGAATGCTGATTTAATTTCATATTGAAATATTTCAAAGTAAAGTGATGCATTCCCGCAATTTTTTTTTTTTTTTTTTTTTTTTTTTAGAGAGAGAAAGAAGGTCCAAATTAAAGTTGCGCTCTGCAATGTTGACCGAGAGAGAGAGAGAGAGAGAGAGGTAGAGAGAGAGAGACGAGAGAAGAGAGGGAGAGAGAGAGGGAGAGGAGAGAAGGGGAATTTGTGGGATAAAAAGAACTGAGGAGGATTTCGGACTGTAGTGTAGTGCAGCAGAAGGTCGCGGAAACTGAAAACTGGTCAACTTTGATTGTTGTCTATCTCCACTGGAATCGGATTCTGCTTGTGATTCTGCGGGGGAGGATTTCCATATTAATTCTCAATCGTTTTCTTCTCTTTTTTATTAATTTCCTTAAGAGAGTCTCTGCATTGAGTTTTTGTTGTGTCCTCATATCTATATTAATAATGATTCATAATTTATATTTTATTTCTGTCGGCAGTTTTGCCATAAGTGTATGAAATAATTCTTTATGTATTAAATAAAACAAGTGTTATTTTATGTTCGTCGTTTAGCAATTCTTGCAGAAGAAAAATTCATCCAGTGTTGTATTTCATTATTTTAGCGGCATTTTCTCCTTTAAATTTTATTCATTCTTTGAAGATAAAATTTGTCCTCTGATTTTTGAAGTTGCAATATCTAATTTAACCTTTGCATATTTATTGGATCGTTACTGTCGCGACTATTATTAATCTTACCTTGAAAAGCCCTGACGAAATTCTTTTTTATTTTTGAGCTGACGGTTACCCCTCCATAAAATAAGATTAGCTCATTTCATGTAAAATAAAATGAAAAGTTTTTATTTTTAAACCACTGGTCTCAAGGAAAAAATATCAATGTTGTGACGTTTTCAAAAATTTCTATAATAAACTTAAATAAAAAGTCAGTCTTGGGATTCATTTTAAAACAAAATTGATAACACATGTAGTGTTATCTCTTAGGAAGTGAAGATTATTTGTCTGTCTTTGCCACGTCTTTATCAACAGGAAATAATAAACTACATTTATGAAAACATTTAACCTGCCGATGTCCAGGATTTAGGCCTAAAAACATAATGAATTACCTGAATCAATTTCAAGCATTACAAAAAACCTAGAAAAATGAAGAAAAAACGTAATCTTAAAATATATACATTGTTAAAAATATAAATTCATGCTTCTCTAAGCATAGAATAAGGCTTTAAATCTGAGCAATTTATTCTGATATTAAGCCAATATTTCGTCTTTGTCTCCTTGTGTATATCTTTCTGTAGTGACATCTTTTTTTTATGGTTGAAAAATAGATGAGTTCTCTTGTGGTAAAGTGGTTTTAAGAATCATGAAATTATTCTATAACTAAATTAAATCTGCACTGTATCTCTGTTACATAATTACTTTGATGCCATTAGGAAGAAAATTCTGAAAATATGAAAAGAATATCATGAAAGAATTGTCATCCGAGATAGACAGTTCAGATTGTCATACATATGAATGTCAGGAAACCCCAAGAGTGCAGATGAAGATGGTTTAAAAAGCACCTGGAAGATTTAATAAAGTTGAAATGCTCTTGAAATTCTTTGAAAATCTTTCAAAACTCTTTTGAAACCTTTTGAAAATTTCATGAAACTAGTGAAATCACCTAAAAATCACTTGAATATTTACGATACATATTTTAGAAAATGTAATGAGATTTGTTGAAATCTTATAAATCTCTTGAAAAACCTCTCGAAATATCATGAAGGGACACTTGAAAAAACCATTTCAAAACCTCCATGGAAGGCTTTGAATAAAATCGAAACCTTTAGAAAATTTCATTAAACTAGTTGACATGCCCTAAAATCCACTTGGACCTATTTAACGATAATATTTTGAAATGTCATGAGATTTTTGAAATCTTATAAAATCATTTGAAAACCTCTCGAATATATCATGAAGACACTTGAAAAACCTTTCAAAAAACCTCATGGAAGCTTTGAATAAAATTGAAACCTTTAGAAAATTTCTTTATAAACTAGTGAAATCCCTTTAAAAACTTTTGAAAGTACATTGAAAATATTTTGAAAATATCATGAGATTTTTTGAAATCATATAAATCATTCGAAAACCTCATGAAAACATTGTGAAGGTACTTGAAAACCTTTGAAAACCTTATGGAAGCTTTGAATAAAATTGCAAATTTCATGAAATCTTTGAAAATCTTTTAAAACTCATATGAA
Organism: Macrobrachium nipponense; assembly: GCF_015104395.2. NCBI lineage: Eukaryota > Metazoa > Arthropoda > Malacostraca > Decapoda > Palaemonidae > Macrobrachium > Macrobrachium nipponense. Next base: position 70,243,631 of record NC_061092.1, read on the forward strand.
TCTTTTGAAAATCTTTCAAAACTCTCTAGCAACCTTTTGAATACCTAATGAATCTAGTGAAATCCACTAAAAATTTCTTGAATATAAATTGATAATATTTTGAAAATAACATAAGACTTCTTGAAAATTTTCAAATAATTTTAAAACCTCTTGAAAATATCTTGAAAATGTCATAATATCACTTGAAAAACATTTGAAAACGTCATGTGAGCTTTGAAGAATATGAAAAATCTCATAAAACCTAATGAAAATCTTTCAAATTTCTCTTGAAACCTTTTGAAAATCTCAAGAAAGCTAGTGAAATATCTTAGAATTTCATTAAAGAATATTAGAAATATCTCGAAAGTTTCATATTATTTCATGAAATCTTAAAATCCCTTGAAAGGCTCTCGAAAATGTCGCAAAATGCCTTGAAAATCATTTGCAAACCTCATGGAAGTTTTGAGAAAATATAAAAGATCTCATGAAACTATCGACAATCATTAAGACTTTATTGAAACCTTTTGAAAATCTGAAAATCTCATGTAAACTATTGAAATCCCTTGAAAATCTCTAAAAAAATACCATGAAAATATCTTGAAAATATCATTAGATTTCTTAAAATCTTAAAAATCCTTTCAAACCAGCTTGAAAAAATCCTTGAAAATATCATACAAACATTTAAAAAAACAATGAAAAATTTTGAAAAAAAAAAGAAAAAAAACAAAAATCTTTTAAAAATCTCTTGAAACCTTTTGAAACTCTCAAGTACTAGTGAAATCCCTTAAGAAACTCTTAAAAATACTTTGAAAATGAGTCGATAATATCAAGAGACTTCTTGAAATCTTGAACATTGTTTGAAACCTTTTTGAAAATATCATAAAGTCTCTTGAAAACCTTTGAAAACCTTATGGAAGCTTTGAATAAAATTACAAATCTCATGAAATGTTTTGAAATTCTTTCAAAACTATCTTGAAACATTTTAAAAATCTCATGAAACTAATGAAATCCCTGAAAATGCCTTGAAACTGCAATGACAATATTTTTAAAATATCATAAGATTTCTTGAAATCATATTAAAAATAATTAGAAAATCTCTTGAAAATGGAATAA
>NC_061092.1:70249722-70259795 GCF_015104395.2 Macrobrachium nipponense
AGGCTGAGAAGTTTTACGATATGTACTGGGATATTGGCCAATCTGAATTTGATGCAAAAGTCTTCTGTATGTTTTATATGATTAGGGGAAAGGGTTCCTAAAAAGGGAATAGTAACTCAGCTAACCATTTTTAAATTCTGTAGTTAAAAGCTCCTGCACACGAGATTATGGGACGGAAGGGGGATTGCTTGGTTTAAATTTTTCCCAAATTTCTATATTTTTCTTACTTTAACCGATGTTTCTGATTTTTCTGAAGAAATCTATTGGGACATTTTGGTTCTGGTATCTTCTTAATTTCTGATTGGTTGTTGTATTATTTAAAAGTTCACTAATCTTTTCTTGGTAGAAGTTCTTGTCCATAAACATAATTTTACCAACTTTATCTGATCGAGTGATTATTACGTTTAGTTTGCGGAGTGAGTTCGTAGCTACCATGAATCTTTTGGGCAGAGGGTGTGTGTTGCTGTGTCTGGTTAGGATGTTTTGATGAATTCCCTTAAGACATATTTCGTCTTTCTTGTCATTGTTGTTAGCAATGAAATTATCAAATGTTACTAGGAAGTCGAGTGTGTGTTTTTGATAAGGTTTCAGGGCAAATGATAAACCTAAGTTTAAGACTATAGATTGGTTGTTAATTACAGAGCACTTGGATAGATTCGTAACTTTGTTTTGTTGAAGTAAACGATTCCAAATACTATTTTCAATTAATGAATACAGTTTACGAACAAGCATATTAAAATTAATAACATTATTGCGAGCAGCTGTGTCGATACAAATGGAGGATAGGAATTTATATGTGGGGTCTGAAGTGAAGAGACGGAGGTAGTGTGCGCCTGCCTGAAATCCTTTGAAAATTACTTGAAAATATATTGAAAATGTCGTGATCCTCTTCGAAATCTTGAAAATCTCTTGAAAATGTGAAAAAACCTCTCCAAAATTTCAGCAATCCTCATGAAAATCTTTCAAGACTCCTGAAACCTTTAAAAAATCAAAATATATTATGAACATTTTTTAAAATCTGTGAAAAATCTCCTTTTGAAAAGCTCTTGAAAATATCATAAAATCCCTTGAAATTCATTTGAAAACCTCATGGAAGTTTCGAAATCTTGAAATCTTAAAATGCATTTTAAACATACTGAAAATCTTGTAAAGTACATTGAAAATCATTTTTAATCCTCATGGAAGCTTTTAAGAATATAAAAAATTTCATGAAACTTTCAAAAATCTTTAAATTTAAAACTCTCTTGAAACCTTTTGAAGATCTCAAAATCTCACGTAAGCTAGTGAAATCCGTTAAAAATTTTTGAAAATATATTTAAAAAATTTTGAATATATCATAAGACTTCTTGAAAGCTTATAAATCATTTTAAAACTTCTTAAAAGTATCTTGAAAATGTCATAATGCCACTTGAAAATCATTTGAAAACCTTATGGAAGCTTTGAAGAATATTGAAAATCTCATGAAACTTATTGAAAATCATTCAAAGGTCTATTGAAAACCTTTGAAAATCTACAGACAACTAATGAAATTCTCTAAAAATCTCAAGAAAGCTAGTGAGATCCCTAAAAATTGAAAATATAGTGGAAATAGTTTGAAAATATCATGAGACTTCTTGAAAACTTATAAATCATTTGAAAACCTCTTCAAAATGTCATGAAATCAGTTAAAAAAAATTGAAACCCACTGGTGGAAACTTTGGAGAATAAAAAACTCATTAAAACAGTGAGAATCTTCCAAATCTCTCTTGAAACCTTTTGAAAATCTCTTGAAAATGTAATAAAATCACTTGAAAATCATTTGAAAACATCATGGAAGCTTCGAAAAAAATCTCATGAAAACTATTGAAAATCTTTCAAATCTCTCTTGAAACCTTTTGAAAATCTCAAGAAAGCTGGTCAAATCTCTTAAGAGTCTCCTGAAAATATATTAGAAATATCTTGAAAATATCATAAGATTTCTTGAAATCTTAAAATTCTTTGAAAACCAATTTAAATGTCGTAAAATATCTTGAAAATCATTTGAAAAACCTCAAGGAAGCTTTAAAGAATATAAAAAAATCTCATAATCCTATCAAAAATCTTTAAAACTCTCTTGAAAACTTTTGAAAATCTCAAAATCAAAACCAGTGGAATCCCTTAAAAATAACTTGGAATATGTTGAAATTATCTTGAAAATATCATTAAACTTCTTGAAATCCTAAAAATCCTTTGAAAATCTCTTGAGAATCTCTTGAAATGACATAGACAGCTAAAAATAATTTGAAAATGTAAAGGAATCTTTGAAGAATATTGAAAATCTTATGAAACCTATTGAAAATAAATGAAAACTCTTGAAATAATGAAAATCTTATAACATTCATGAAACTTATTAAAAAATCTAATGAAAGCTAGTAAAATCTGTTAAAAAAAGTATGAAAAAATTTTGTAAATATTTGAAAATATCATGAGTATTCATGAAATCCTGAAAATTCCTTGAAAATCTCTTGAACATCTATTGAAAATAAAATAAAGTAACGTGAAATAAATTTGCAAACCTCATGGAAGCTTTTAGTAATATTGAAAATCTCATTAAAACCTTTTGATAATCTTTCAAAACTCCCTTGGAACCTTTTTAAAATCTCATGAAACTAGTGAAATCCCGGGAAAATATCTTGAAAATATATTAAAATATTTTGAAAATATTATGAGACTTCTTGAAATTTTATGAATCGTTTGAAAGCCTCTTGAAAATATCGTAAAGACATAAAAAAACCTTTGAAAACCCCATGGAAGCTTTGAATAAAATTGAAATTATCATGAAATCTTTTGAAAATCTTTTAAAACTCTCTTGAAACCTATCGTAAATCTCTTGAAAATGTATTAACACAATTTGAAAATCATTTGAAAACACCATGGTAGCTTCAAAGATAATACAAAACTTCATAAAACATATAGAAAATCTTTCAGATCTCTCTTGAATCCTTTTGAAAATCTTAGGAAAGCCAGTAAAATCACTTAGAATCTCTTGAAAATATATTAGAAATATTGTGAAAATATCATAAAACTTCTTGAAGTCTTTAAATACTTTGAAAACCTTTTGAAAATGTAAAATACCTTGAAAATCATTTGAAAACCTCATGGGAGCTTTTAATATTATAAGGAATCTCATTTAACCTATCGATCATCCTAAAAACGTTTTTGAACTTTTGAAAATCTCAAAATCTCATGAAATCTAGTGAAATCCCTTAAAAATATCTTGAAAATCTATTGAAATTATCTTGAAAATTTTATTAGATTTCTTGAATTTATAATAATCCTTTGAAAAAAACTTAGAATTCTTGAAATATCATAAAGACACTTTAAAATAATTCGAAAACCTAATGGATGCTTAGAAGAATATTGGAAATCTAATTAAACCCATTGAAAATCTTTGAGATCTCTTGAAACACTGAAAATCTTATGAAAATTCATGAAATTTTCTAGAAAATACAATGAAAGCTAGTAAAATCTGTTAAAAATTTTTTAGAATATATTGAAAATGTTTGAAAATATCATGAGACTTAATGAAATCTTGAAGATTCTTTAAAAATCTCTTGAATATCTATTGAAAATGTCATAAAGTAAATTAAAGTATATTTGCAAGCCTCTGGAAGCTCTGAATAATATTGAAAATCTCATGAAACTTTTAAAAAATCTTTCAAAACTCTTTTGAAACCTTTTGAAAATCTCATGAAACTAGTGAAATCCTTATATTGAAATATGTTGTAAATATTTTCATAATATCTTGAAACTTCAATAAATCTTGAAAATTGTTTGAAAACCTCTTGAAAATCTCGGTAAAATGTCAAATAGTCACTTGGAAATCATTTGAAAACCTCATGGATGCTGTGAAGAACATCGAAAATCTTAATAAATCTATTGAAAACCATTCAAAAAGCTATTGGAAACCTTTGAAAATATCAAGAAAATTTATGAAATTCTCTAGAAAGTCTAATGAAAAGTTGCGAAATAATTTGAAAATCTCCAGAAAATATGTTGAAAATATCATGAAACTTCTTGAAATCTTAAAAATATTTTGAACACCTCTTGAAAATCTCTTAATAATGTGAAGAATTCTCTTCAAAACCTCAGGAAACCTATTGAAAATTTTTCAAACCCCTCCTGAAACCATATAGAAATCACAATATCTTAAGAAAATTCTTGAAATTCTTTGAAAAATCTCATAGAAGTTAAAGGATTACTTGAAAAATCTTGTTAAAATATACTAGAATCTTTTAAAAATATCATGAGACTTGAAATAATAAAAATTTTTTGAAAACCTCTTGAAAATCTCCTTTTGATGTCATAAAATCACTTGAAAATCATTTGAAAACCTCATGGAATCTTCAAAATGTTGAAATCTTAAAATGCATTTAAAAACTACTGAACATGTTGTAAGATACCTTGAAAATCATTTTTAATCCTCATGTTTAAGATCTCAAAATCTCATGTAAGCTGGTGGAATCCTTTAAAATATCTTGAAAATGTATTGAAAATATATTAAAAACATCATTGGGCAACATGAAATTTAAAAAAAAATGATTGAAAATCTCTTGAAAATGTCATACAAATACATGGAATACATTTGAAAACCTAATGGAAGCTTTGAAGAATTTAGAAAATCTAATGAATGCTTTTGGAAATCTTTCGCAACTCTCTTGAAACCTTTTGAAAATCTCACGAAACTAGTGAAATCCCTTAAAATCTCTTGAAAATACATTGAAAATATTTTGAAACTATCATGAGATATCTTGAAATCTTAAAAATGATTTAAAAACCTCTTGAAAGTGTCATGAACATAATTGAAAACCTTTGAAACCTTCATGGAATCTTTATATTGCATTGGAAATCTCATGAAATCTTTTGAAAATCTTTCTAAACTCTCTTGAAACCTTTTGAAAATCTCATGGAACTAGTGAAATCCCTTAAATATCTCTTCACAATACATTAAATGCATCGAAAAATTTTTGAAAATATCATGTGACTTCTTGCATTCTTAAAAAACGTTTGAAAACCTCTTGAAAATATCATAAAGACTCTTGAAAAGCCTTTAAAAACCTCATGGAAGCTTTTTATGAAATTTGATATTTCATGAAATCTTTTGAAAATCATTCAAAACTCTCTAGAAACCTTTTGAAAATAAAATAAAACTAGTGAAATCCCTTAAAGATATTTTGAAAATATTATGAAAATATCATAAGGCTTCTTGAAATCTTAAAAATAATTTTTAAACCTCATGAAAATATCTTGAAAATTTCATAAAGGCACTTTAAAATCATTTGAAAACCTTATGGAAGTTTTGAAGAATATTGAAAATCTCATGAAACCTATTGGAATTCATTCAAAATCTATTGAAAAACCGTTGAAATTCTACAAAGAATTCATAAATTCTCTAAAAAAATCTCATGAAAGCTAGTGAAATCTCTTAAAATATCTCTAAAATATAAGGGAAATATCAAGACTTCTTGAAATCTAATAAATGATTTGAAACCCTCTTGAAAATGTCATAAAATCACTCAGAAAATATTAGAAAACCTCTTGAAAACGTTGAAGAATAAAAAACTTATGAAGATTATTTAAAATCTCCCAAATCTCTTGAAACCCTTTGAAAATCTGTTGAAAATTTAATAAAATGACTTGAAAATCATTTGAAAACATCATGAAAGCTTCAAAGTAAATAAAAAACATCATGAGACCTATTGAAAATCTTTAAAATCTCTTTTGAAACCTTTTGAAAATCTCAAGAAAGCTAGTCAAATCCCTTTTGAATCTCTTGAAAGTATATTAGAAATACCTTGAAAATATCATAATATTTCTTAAAATCGTAAAATCCTCTGAAAAATATTGAAAATTCATAAAATACCTTGAAAATCATTTAAAAACCTCAAGGAAGCTTTTAAGAATATAAAAAATCTCATGAACCTATTAAAATTCTTTAAAACTCTCTTGAAAATATTAAAAATCTCAAAATCTCATGTAAGCTAATGAAATCCCTTAAAAATATATTGAAAATATGTTGAAAATGTCTTGACAATATCATTAGACTACTCGAAATCTTGAATGGTCCTTTGAGAATCCCTTAAAAATCTCTTGAAAATGTCATACAGACACATGGAAACCAATTGAAAACATATTGGAATCTTTGAGGAATTTAGAAAATCTAATGAAATCTTAAAACTATCTTGAAACCTTTTGAAAATATCATGACACTAGTTAAATCCCTTAAAAAATCTCTTGAAAATACATTCAAAATGTGTTGAAAATTTCATGAGACTTCTTGAAATCTTAAAAATTGTTCGAAGCCACTTGAAAATCCTTTAAAAACCTCTTGGAAGCTTCGAATAAAATTGGAAATCTCATGAAATCTTTGGAAAATCTTTCTAAACTCTCCTGAAACCTTTTTAAAATCCGATGAAGCTAGTGAGATCACTTTAATATTTCTTGAAAATATATTGAAAATATTTTGAAAATATCATGAGACTTGTTGAAATCTTATAAATGATTTGAAACCCTTTTGAAAATGTCATAAAATCACTCAGAAAATATTTGAAAACCTCTTGAAAACGTTGAAGAATAAAAAAACTTATGAAAATTATTTAAAATTCCCAAATATCTTGAAACCTTTTGAAAATCTGTTGAAAATTTAATAAAATGACTTGAAAATTATTTGAAAACATCATGGAAGCTTCAAAGTAAATAAAAAACATCATGAGACCTATTGAAAATCTTTCAAATCTCTTGAAACCTTTTGAAAATCTCAAGAAAGCTAGTCAAATCTCTTAGAATCTCTTAAAAGTATATTAGAAATACCTTGAAAATATCATATTTCTTAAAATCGTAAAATCCTTTCAAACCTATTGAAAATGTCGTAAAATACCTTGAAAAGCATTTGAAAACCTCAAGGAAGCTTTTAAGAATGTAAAAAATCTCATGAACCTATTAAAATTCTTTAAAACTCTCTTGAAAATATTAAAAATCTCAAAATCTCATGTAAGCTAATGAAATCCCTTAAAAATATATTGAAAATATGTTGAAAATGTCTTGACAATATCATTAGACTACTCGAAATCTTGAATGGTCCTTTGAGAATCCCTTAAAAATCTCTTGAAAATGTCATACAGACACATGGAAACCAATTGAAAACATATTGGAATCTTTGAGGAATTTAGAAAATCTAATGAAATCTTAAAACTATCTTGAAACCTTTTGAAAATATCATGACACTAGTTAAATCCCTTAAAAAATCTCTTGAAAATACATTCAAAATGTGTTGAAAATTTCATGAGACTTCTTGAAATCTTAAAAATTGTTCGAAGCCACTTGAAAATCCTTTAAAAATCTCTTGGAAGCTTCGAATAAAATTGGAAATCTCATGAAATCTTTGGAAAATCTTTCTAAACTCTCCTGAAACCTTTTTAAAATCTGATGAAACTAGTGAGATCACTTTAATATTTCTTGAAAATATTTTGAAAATATCATAAGACTTCTTGAAATGTTAAAGATAATTTTAGAACCTCTTGAAAATACCTTGAAAATGTCATACAGTCACTTGAAAATCATTTGAAAAGCTTATGGAAGCTTTGAGGAATATTGAAAATCTCATGAAACCTACTAAAAATCATTCAAAGATCTATTGAGAACTTTTGAAAATCTACAGAAAATTAATGAAATTCTCTAATAAAAAATCCCTTAAAAAATATCTTGAAAATGTACTGGAAATATCTTGAAAATATCATGAGATTTCTTGAAATCTTATAAATAATTTGAAAATCTTTTGGAAATGTTATGAAATCACTTAAGATTATTTGAAAACCTAATGGAAACTTTGAAGAATAAAAAAACTCATTAAAACTATTTAAAATCTTCTAAATCTCTCTTGATACCTTTTGAAAATCTCAAGAAAGCTGGTCACATCTCTTCGAATCTCTTGAGAATATAATAGAAATATCTTGAAAATATCATAAGATTTCTTGAAATTTTAAAATCCTTTGAAAACCTATTGATAATGTCGTCAAATACGTTAGAAATCATTTGAAAACCTCAAGGAAACTTTTAGGAATATAAAAAATCTCATGAACCTATGAACAATCTTTTAAACTCTCTTGAAAATATTTCCAAAAACCTCAAAATTTCATGTAAGTGTGAAATTTTTTCTTTTAAAAATATGTTGAAATTATCTTTGAAAAATATCATTAGACTCCTTTTAAATCCTAAAAATCCTTTGAAAAATCTCTTGAAATGACATAGACAGTTTGAAATAATTTGAAAACGTAAAGGAATCTTTGAAGAATATTGAAAATCTTATGAAACCTATTGAAAATCATTGAAAACACTTCAAAAAATGAAAATCTCATAAATCTTCTTGAAATTTATTAGAAAATCTAATGACAGTTAGTGACGTCACTTAAAAACTTTTGAAAATATGTTGAAAATGTTTGAAAATATCATGAGTCTTCGTGAAACTTCGAAAATTCCTTTAAAAGTCTCTTGAAAATCTATTCAAAATGTCATAAAGTAACTTGAAATAAATTTGCAAACCCCCAAACCTCATGGAAAAAAGCTTTTTAAATAATATTGAAAAAAATCATGAAACTTTTAGAAAACTCTTCAAAAAACTCTCTTGAAACCTTTTGAAAATCTCATAAAAACTAGTGAAATCCCTGTTAAATATCTTGAAAAATATATTGAAAATATTTAAAATATCATGAGACTTCTTGAAATCTTAAAAATCCTTTAGAAAATGCTTGAAAATCTCATGAAAATGTCATGTAAACACTTGAAAATCATTTGAAAACCAAAACCTAATGGAAGCTTTGAAGAATTTCAGAAAAGATTTGAAAATCTGTCAAAACTCTTAAATCTACCTTGGAAAGCCGTGACGAAATTTTTTGTTTATTTTTGAGCTGACGGTTTCCCTTGCCTAAAAAATGAGTAGCCTCATTTCATGTAAAGTAATTAAAATTATTTTATCTTTAAACCACTGGTCTCAAAATTTGTAAGCGTTCAACATTCACTCAAGCAAAATCAGAGTCAATTGATCATTTATGGTCAAGAAAATGGGTACAAATTCAAAGAGATAATGTGATTTACAAGATCTGACGTAAAAACAATGAGGTCTGAACGTTTGTGCACAGATAAATTTGCTCATATTTCTGTAGCATAGGATAGATTTATTAAATATTGCAGAGCCACTTATAAGTTGCACGAGAACATCAAATTGATGAACAGCTTATTCTCTTGGAATGCCGATGTCCTTTACACAGTACATGGCATGATACAAATCAAAGTACGAACATGTTGAACGCATTTCATCACTTGGGAAAATATCAATTTCGACAGCAAATCAACGACTAATGGAACCATAACCTTTGAACGGTAACATATGTCACAACTGACAATTTCTTCACATCTCTTCAATAGCTGAACATTTGAAAGCAAAAAACCACTACGAATGGCCGGAGCCCTAGAGAAATTCCATCTCAAATAAAATCATGAAGGTCGTCTGTATCATCACATCTGCTGAAGAATAATGATCAATATTGACGGTATACCATCTAGCAAAACAAGACCGTCATTCTACTCAGTTCACTTCGTCGTTCTGTTTCAGTCGGAGATGGACGGAAAAAGCAATAAACAGTTGAGTACTATAATGTAACAAAATTTGGAGTAGACATATGTACCCAAATGGCATGTCATTATTCCACGAGGTTCCCTTCCAAGCGTTGGCTTCTGCAGTGTTTTACAATATTCTCGATCATGTTGGTATCATTGTAATGATATTGTAATCAGAGGTTATGAATTAGCAGGAGGAATGTCGGTTTCTTTTATAAATTCAAGATGGCTGAAAGTGAAGAGCATTTTCTTAATTTAGAAGAAGGGTAGCAGTAAAGTCAAAAAGAAACGGAAGCGGTGGCAGACCTGTATGCCAACAACAACAAACAATTATGAGCTCCAAAAAAGAAATAAACAATAATAATAAAACAAAATAAATCAGAAATATGTGTGGAAATGCACTGCTGTAACAAGCATCATATTTTGTCCTACTTGTATTTATA
>NC_061092.1:70260295-70272795 GCF_015104395.2 Macrobrachium nipponense
ACTGCATCAAGCCCATCTCGTCCTCGGTAGCGTGGTAGTGCTTTTGCCCGCACGTAGTCATTATATAAGCCATATCACATTACCGTGATTCATATACATATATCGAGCTACAAATGTCCTTTAATATCTAATTTGCTCTACCCCGGAATTAATATATTTTCATATATGTTTAACCGAGGGGGAATTTATTAAGCGATAATAGAATGAATTGCCGGCCGACAGCGTGAACCATCGACCTCTCAATTCCAGGACTGGCAGTGAAGCTGTGTAACTGTAATTGTAATTGAAAATGAAATTATAGTAAGTAATTGTAATTTAATTAATTTACAGGAGGATATACTTTGTAATAATTTAATTATAATCATAAAATTCAAGTAGTAAGGATCGGGCTCCGTTAGGAGTCAGGGGTTGCTTTCTGCATCCTATAGAAAGGTAACCAGAAATCCAGGTCATAGTTCAAGTGTTTCCTAACTAGTGCTAATAAATACTCTTTTAATATGACCTCTGCTCTTCTTCTATCATTCACACTTCTAGAAATAAATTATGTAACCCCATTAGCTCGATTTGCTTACCTCAATACACTTTTTCCTGTGCCAAAGATTACCATTTACTTTCGCACTGAAATCAGTTGTAATTGTAACTGTAATTGTAATTGAATTTGTTGTTAAGTAATTATAATGTTAATGTACTATTTCCAAATATAATTGTAATTTACACTTTTGAAAGTAATTGTAATTTTAAGTGTAATTCATTTCTTCAAGTGTAGTTACTCAAACCCTGAATCAGGGGAGGAATTACAGATGATAGAAGATTTTAATAGAAAAAGCAGAAATGTTGCATAATAATAACAATAATCATCATCATCATCATCATCATCATCGTCATCATATTCTTGCCAAACAAAGAACAGGAACTAGTGACTTCTAGAATGGCTCCACAAATTTCCCTGATTACACTGGGTGACTGTCTCCATGGAATAATGGGGTCGAAGTTGTGAGCAGAATTACTTCTTTTTTGGTCAATTTCCCTTTAATTCGAATTTACTACGTCATTGCCTGAAAGAATGCTAAGTAACGAGCGGCCCATTAGCAGCCTGGGGAAATAATGTTGAAGACAACGGCTGAAGGCATCTGGGAAGAGCAGCGCTATATTGCAATATGGCTCGGGAGCCATTCCAATGAGTCTTAAGAAATGGAGTCATTTACTCGCAGTGAGCAGATGATTAGATCCTCTACGATGAATAATCCGCAGCAGATCATTCATAGTTTTCGCAGGAATCTCCCAACTGAAGAAATATACTCATTTTGCAGTTTATAACATTTACCTGATTAGTCTATATGGAATGCTTAAGATACTGAGATTCCCGTTTGCTTAGTCTTCTTGTTTAGGCCAGGCCGGAAGAATAGCAGAGCAATAGGAGGAAAAATTATGGTTAAATCTTGAAGGAAAGAAGTACAGCAAGACTGAACGTCAAGGGAAGCAAGAAGAAAATGTCAAACCAGAATTTGAGACAAAATGTCGTTTTTGTTCTTTTTGCGAAGTTGCTCCGTGTAACTTTACGCAACATGATCAAGTCAGATTATCCTCACAGTTTTCCTTCCAACTAATTTTACGTCCTTTCTCCTAAATATCTCGAGTGGAAGAACTTTGCTGATTAACGATATTATAACATTTGTGGAAAAAATTAAAATACGAGAATGAAAGAGGAACTAATGCTCATGAAGATGAAAAGCTGATGCTTACGTTTAGCTTAGTTGATCTGAATCGTCTCTTGGTCGAGAGTTATCCTCTACAAAAATTATGCCAGAGACGATCGTAAATATCGATGATTACTATAACAAGTTTTATATATCATGGGTTATTGTGTTATGCGCAATATATTCAAGTAAAATATCAATTACGTTTAATGAACACAAAACATTCCTCCTCATTAAAAGGATCATATGATAAATATGATGTTAGTAATTGCCAGATTATAAACAATGTGACAGTTTTAAAATAAGACTATCCTTATATGTCTCATGATATGAATGTAAAGAGAAGCGCTTTGTTTGACCTATAAGCATCGATTGGAGCTTAATTAAATCATTCTATGAATGACGATAACTCGCAAGGAATACATCAGTACTGAATCTTTTATGTTTCTGTAGACACTATATATCAGCTGCTTCACTGGACATCCATCATCTTGTTATGGGATGGTGACGAAGACAAGTAAGGAAGTCTTTCACTGGATAAAGTTAGCAACACAGTGGCTATTGCGTCAATTGCTCCGTGTGAGAGGGAGACTGACAAGGTGCTGGTGAGCTTCTGTGCAGGTGTGTGATTCCCCATTTAAATCTTACTTTAAAATCGTTCCATCATTCCCTGTTCATTGACTTTTACAAGCGCTCAAATCCACTTACATGAAGTATTCTCAAAGTGGCCACACCCAGGAGTTGTTCGTTCAACTCTAGCATCCTTATGTAGAAGTCTTCACCTCAGATCTTTTTGGTTCAGTATTGTGAGACGACAATATCTGTTGAATTGACTGACGTCCCTGATGCTGTAGATAATCCTTAAAGGGAAGGCACATCTTCATTTTTGTTTTGTTCTATGGGGATAATACCGGAATAAGATTATAAACGATTCAGCGCTTAATGTATGTATGTGACAGTCACCGCCATCTTAGTTTCTCTTGGCTGATGTTCTGAAAAAAAAGGAAAAAAAATGAAAACTAATTTATTTATGTGAAGACTTGTTTATTTGTGTGTGTGTGTGTGTGTGTGTGTGAGAGAGAGAGAGAGAGAGAGAGAGAGAGAGAGAGTAAAACAATTCATAATACTATTGAAAATGGTGCGGGATAACACTACAACCACAATACTAGAAGACTCGTATGGCGCTAAATGACTTTAAGCTTTTTTCAAGTTCGTCAGAAAATTCTCAAGCTCATTATTACAAACCTGCCAGTAATGAAATTCGTCACCCATGATTTGCTGGGGAAGTTTTTCTTCCATTTATATCCATAAGGTTGCTTTTCTTGAAAAAAAAAAAAAAAAAGTGGTCCAGCGTTTGAGTATCCTGTAGAAAGAAATTATTGTGATGGCTTTGTTCGCTCCAACTTTTTCAGTCCTCCTCAGATCTTGAAAACGACTGAGGCTAGAGGGCTGCAAATTGGTGTGTTGATCATCCACCCTCCAGTCATCAATCATATGAAATACGCTCAGTAGTTTCTGTTTTATTAAAGGTTAAAGTTAGCCATAATCGTGCGTCTCACATCGCTATAGAACAGGCCACCACCGGGCCGTGGCTGTAAGTTTCATGGAGTATTATACGTTTTACAAAAATCTCGATTATACTGAACATATTTCGGCGCAGTTTTTACTTGTAATATTTTCTTAATGACTTCATAATGAAGATGTGGCGTTATTTTTGTGTCTTGGAATTTTTCATTTTATTTAAATGGTTATAATAAAAAAATCGGCTAGAACCAGATCCAAGAGGTTTGATTTGTATTTGATTTTTTCTTCCGGATTTTCAGCCAGCATGAGAGGCCGACACACTTCACTCAGATACAAACGCGTTTCAATTCAAATGTATAAAACTGAAACGCGGAATTTCAGGTTTTTATCTTACGAAGTGATGAAGTCAAGAGCTTTGACGTTTATTAGCCAAAAGATTTTCGTTTCACAGCTAATATCTTATCTCGGAGTTCGCTTTGTCTTTTGACTTGTGAGGGTTTTGGGTAGTTGGATGGTCTAGACGAATGTTGTTTATGTTTATAATGGCCTTGCTTTACATATTTCTAAGATTTTTGTTTCCTTCACATTGCTTTTCGGAGAGCTTTCTTCCTCACTACTTCTGTGTTCCGTATTACTTTGTGCCCCGAAGATGTATTAAATACGCAAAATTACTTGGTACGCTGTCTTTTCTTTTTTAAACTTTCCCAGTGGCTTCAGCATATATATATATATATATATATATATATATATATATATATATATATATCTATATATATATATATATATATATAGATATATATATATATATATTATAGATATATATATATATATATAATATATATATATATATATATATAATATTATATATATATATATATATAGATTATATATATATATATATATACATATATATATATATATATATATATATATATATACTATATATATATATATATATATATATATATATATATATATATATATATATATATATATATATATATATATATATATATATATAGATATATATATTATATTATATATATATATATATATATATATATATATATATATATATATATATATATATGTATATATATATGACTATATATATATATATATATATATATATATATATATATATATTAGGGCTTGTGCCTTGTATGATAAGGCGCCCTATGAGGTAATGTTAGACTAGCGATAATCTTACGCTAAGTCGGTTGGTATTGCACTTCCATATTCAGTGTGTCTGGGGGTTTGTAGATCATTTACGAAGTCGGTATTATTTCTTGTTGGTTATTACGACTATGTTAAAACTCATGTGAGAGGGGGTTCTTGTAGAAACACTAAGCATAAAAAATTATATATTCTTCTGAAGTTTTACATGGTGAAGATCAGATATGATTGTACAAGTCTTCTAATAACGATAGCTTGATCGCTTCTGCCAATGATGATGGCTAATCCTATTCCTCTACATGATAAAGCTTAGGTAAAGAGGTACAGGTCTTTTAATGACGAGATAGGCTAACTCTGTTCTCCTCCTCGTCTACCATCTCTGTTACAAGTTATGAAGGAACAGACAGTAGTTCGAACATATGAACATACATACAAAAGACAAAGTTTCATACGAACACAAAATGAGACACGCTACAGAATCACGTAGGCCGTTTGAATTAATTATAGGTCGGGGTAGTTGTCTCAAGCAGGGAGCTTGACTAATGTTTATAAACAATTGAATGACTACAGGTGACGGCATGTTATCTTAGCATACATACTTATTGTATACGTCATCTTTAGCGTCTCTAGTCTGATCACATTCCTGCAAGCAATCTTTTATATATATGGACTAACATTCATATTTTTATTATGTAAACACTTACATATATATATTATATATATATATATATATATATATATATATATATAAATATATATTATATATATATATTTTATATATATATATATATATATATATATATATATATATATATATATATATATGAATAACTTGATCACGAAATTATATAAAACGTGATGCTATGTATAAATAAAGGTTTTTTTTGCCACGAAGGAAAAAATGAAAAAACGAGTTGGCCGAGTACTTTCGGTCCTATTCGCAACAAATTATTTTTATTAGTATATGTTAGTAGTAGTAGTAGTAGTAGTAGTTAGTAGTAGTAGAACTAGTAGTAGTAGTAGTAGTAGAGCAAAGTTATGTATACTCAAGAGCACCAGCTGACATAGGATTCCAGCGAGGAAAACGAATAAGAGAAGTAATTTGATGATAAAAAAAATAAAAAAGGAAGCGAATGCAAATTAATGAAAATAAACTAGATGTATAAAACGACCATACACACTGATCAAATACGTATTATATATAGCGGGTAACATTTAAAATAGAAAATTATAAGCATATAGCCAAGGATGTCAAGTATATTTGATTCCAATGATACAAATTTATAATCCTTATGTTCATAATCTTTGTACATTCCGGTTAACATTTCATTCATGTATTATATATAATTACTTCAGAAATATGAAAATTATTTATTATGTTTTGCATATACAATACATGTTACATTTACTAAAACTAATGAATGGGCTCTTTGTCTCAATCTTGGTCATATTCGTAGGCCTGACAATCGTGCTGGCTACTCACCCCAGACAAAGTCTGATGTCTTTGATCAAAGCGCTCAACATTCACTTTGGCCATTTGTGTGTGTGACAAACCGAAGCAGTAAGTCTGGCAACGGACAAATTCCTCGCTTTTGTCCGCAGAGAAAGTCTGGTCTTGTGGGACGGGGCTTTGAGGACAAAAATATATTTCATTTCGGTAGCGAAGGAAACCTCTAGCCAATTTCGGTATAAATGGACTTATACGTAATATTATCGAGTTGAAAGTTATTCATACGGAACAAGCTCACAGGAACCATTGACTTGAAATTGAATCTTCCAAAGAATGTGATGTTTTTTAGGAAGAAGTAGGATGAGTTAAAAGGAAGTACATAAAGAAGAGATCCAACTTGTTAGGAAAGGAAAATTAATAGATTAATAAATAGATAGAAATGCATTAAAATGCAAGGAGATTAGTATTAGTGTATTAATGTACTGCATCTTCGCTGAACTTCTTAAGATCCGACTGCACAGCTGTTCCACAGTCCAACGGTGTTAGGAATATAGAACCTCTGGAACTGAGAAGTTCGGCATCGAGGTACATTTATTGCATATTGGTGCTTCTGTTCAATGAATCTAGTTTAAATGAAAACCATCGGTCGATGGTCTAAGTCATAAATGCTACTACTATTAGGAAACAGAAATTTACCATCACGAACCAGTTATCTAAAAAAAATAAATCTACGGCAGACGTAGACATCCACACTGCAGAACAGTATTCTAGTAAAAAAAAACGCAAACCACCTAAACTATGTTCCATAGATTTTATCACTGGTTTAAATGTATGAGTCCTTACAAATAATACCTTACTTTCGTCCAGTATTTGTTGAAACTTTCATTAGATGTTTCTCAAAACTTAGATGTCAGTCAAAAGTTACACCTAGAATAGATAAACCTTCTGACTCATTCACCAAAGTTCCATCCACCTGAAGGGGAGGATGGGGTAGGAAATCTATACGAGATCTGCTAATCAATATTGCTTTTGTTTAACTGGAGTTCAGCCTCATACCACAACGACTACATCATTCCCTGATCCTGTCTATGGCCTGATGGAGGCTGAAGGCAGCTTCATTTCTCATAAGTGGAGACTTTATTACACCCACAACTGTTGCTTCATCAACAACCATATCATTTGTATACACTAAAAATAACAGTGGACCTAGAACACTAACCCTGTGGTACTTCAGACAAAATAGGTCTTGGTTCCCTAAAAGTACTGTCCATAGCAACTCACAGGTGCCTATAAGGAAATCTTGAAGTAATCCTAAACTATATCCATCCACCCTGTGATTCTGAATGTTATAAGTGCCTTGTGATTTACTCAAGCGAAAGCAGCAATGAAAGTACTCAGCATTTAAAACCCCTACTATGGATCCCTTGCCATTGGCAAGTCAAGGCTAAAAGAGCATGGCCTGTACCTAACTGCTTCCTATATGCATAATGATTATCATCTAACAATCCTTTAGATCTTACATTTTTATATAGTGGCTTAAAAATTAGTTTTCCAGCAATTTTGGAAAGCACAAGGAACATAGAAATTTGACTGCAGTTAATGCAGTCTGCAGATATGCCCCTTTGGAACAGGTACTGTATTACTAAGCTTGCAGTCATCTGCAAAGATGCCATGTCAGCATAAAACTCTATAGAATCTACTTATCTTGGGAGACATCACACTAGAAAATTTCTTAAAAAAACAAAGAGAAAAAACTATCAGGTTATTCTCCACCTCGGGTATCAAGATAATAAAAAATTTTCCTAACTTTCTTGTTTGAAAATGCAAATTTTGTAAGGTTCAGAATAACAAGCATCAGGGACATCCTCAGCTGAATGTTTAGCTTAAAAAGATTGATGAAACAGTTCAGCCTTTTCCCTATGATCAGTAACCAATCTACCATCATCTGTTAGTATTGGCAGAATGGAAGATGACCCTGACCCAAAGATAGATGATGCTAATTTTGTCCACCACAGAAGAGGCTGAGTAATACATTTATGTTTCCTCTTTATGGAATTGTTGTAATTCCTGTATGGTATGTTCTATTTACAGCACGGAGAGACTCAACAAACATGGTGCCATTTTTATTTAAATTATTTTGTCTCCATGCGTTGAATTTGGCGTGCTTGTCAAGGTAAGTTCTTTTACATGAATCGTAAAACTAGGGCTGGTCATTATTTTAAAGTTGGTTACCTTTTCGGGACATATCTTGCTAAAATAGCCGTCAGCATTTCATTCAACTTCTTGTGGTCAGGATCTAATATAGCATTTGAAATATTAACTGCCTGACAAGCTACAGTAATTTTTCCAGTGGTGGCACTAGGAATATACTGATTGAACGATATATTCATCTCAGAGACGAAATGATCAGAAATGCCTATATATTCACAGGCCTAATCTGTTGAAAGAAATGTGGGTGGGTCCCTCAATTAGCAGGATAAAATCGGATGATACACAGTACTTAAGAGCAGGCCGGCTATGTTAATCTACAAAATTTGAATTTAGCCACTCACTGTGTACTGTGTTTTGCATTATAGTCTCCATAAATAGCGAATTAAGCTTTTGAATCCTGTGACTGAGCCATACTAATCATATATAGAAATATTGATATTTGGATTGTGATAAGCAGCAAAAATATGTGCATTGTAGAACTTACTGAAAATTTTAGAGCAAAAATTTTCATGGCAACTAAACTTTTTTCTGACGATCAATAGGTCATCTAGACTTACCGTTTCAGCCATATGACGATAAATAAAGTCAGAGCCATCAAACCCCTAGAATATTTTACCTTAAGCCCAAATATTTTAGTAAAGTACTTTGCAGTCTTTCTTATTGTAATTAGTAATAGGTCCAGGGTTCAGCTCAATGCCTCAAAAACAACTGAAATTAATATGAAATCAGTATCAAAACTAGTAAATAACCTCATATTGACATTAACATTGTAATAACTAACATAACAATAAGCAAATGACACCAATAACAGCAGTATTTACATTTTAAAAATTCTGTTGAGAGTATAAATAAGCAGGTCCAAATGTTATTGAAAAAACGCCCTTAGCAACTGGTCAACAAGGCAGGGCAAGCGCACCTTGTAAGGCAAATCCATCATGATTGACCCAAAAACTGGGGGAATACAGTCAGCGTGCTTTTAGAGATAAAATACTCAGAAGGGATAGGTTATTTCAAGATAAAGGCACTTTCCTGAGAGTCCACCAAGCAACTTTTGCTTTCCCATAAGCCTGCACTACACACTTTTTTGAAAAAAAGAAAAAAAGAAACTGAATGAAAAAGATGATAAATGCCTGATTGTACCCTCAGGCAATGGATCTCAGCCCTAAGACCATGGAAGGCTATGAAACAATTGCTACAGCACAGTCCAAGGTTGGAGAAGGTCTGAATTTTAGATAACCTTCTAGAGGGGTTGCTTACCAAGGTTAAAGGGACCTTTCTACCATTCGGAGTGTCGTTCTCCTGAAAGAGTTGCCTGCCAAGGCTAAAGAGTCTCTTTTACCCTAACTCGTGTAGGCAGGGACATCACACCATTAAGTGGATGTTGCTAAGAAAAGCCACATTAATTAACCCACTATGGTGCTACAAGAATGTATTGATCAAACAATTAGCAATATGACTGAACAAAGTGAGGTCAACGAACTTCATTTGAAATAAACAGCTTTTATTTGAAGTTGCATTGTAAGACGTTATTGAAGGTTTGTTGAACGAAATTTCATCCGCTCTTATTTCTCTTTGTTATTTCATCCTTTCTTCACTTATTTATTGCATCCAGTAATAATGATTCAAATACTGATTTTTCCATATATCCATTTTTTATTCATTTAGAAGGTCATATTTTCATAGCGATGTTTGAAAATGACCTCTTTAATATTATTCTTCTCCATTTCCTAAAGACTGTTATTAAAGTCCTAATTAATAGTATCTCTGAGAAGAAAAGAAATTTCCCCAGCATTGAGAACATCAACCAAACTTGGCAGAAATAAAAGTAAGAGAAATTACAGGTGATGAATTTACGATTATTCGAGACAGACAGACAGACAGATTGATAAGAGCAGTGAAAAATCTCCGCGGAAAAGAAAAAAGTGTATAAACGGATGCGAACTGAAAATCTTTCATGAATACTTCAGTAACCAAAAAAATATGGCTAATAAAAACAAAAGAAGGAAATAAGCAGATACGCAGTGATGTATATGTCAATTCTGAGGCCAACATCTTTGGAACAGCAGAAAGGTTTTAACACGAGAGGGTAGGAATTTTCTGGGAAAGGAAGCCCCATGCTTTTTCTATTGGCCAAAATAAACTTGAATAATGGGACTTCTAGTATTGATGGCTGGGGTTGTTCGTGTTTTCTATTTTTTATTCAGTCATTCAAAAAACTCCAAAAATCTCTTCATGAACATCTGAACAATTATACAGCATACCTTTTGATTTCTTGGTATGATTTTTTTGTATTTACAGTTATAGCCAGTAATAAAATATAGAGATAAAATATCATTAGAGAGCACTGCCGTGTGTAACAGAGAGAGAGAGAGAGAGAGAGAGAGAGAGAGAGAGAGAGAGAGTTGGGAAGTGTAAATGGACTAACAGAACAGCAATGCCGAACATGGTTGGAGTAACTACAAATGAAAAAAGTAATTACAATTCCAATTACTTAAAAAAAATTAAATTACAATTATATTTACACTTGGAAATGACTAAACAACAAATTCAGTTAGTGACATTTTCATAAAAAAGTATTCATTTACAATTACATAGGGATTTGGATGCTAGAGTAAACGCTAATTTTTGGGACAAGGAGCTGGCGGCAAATCAAAGGCTGTGTTTCTCCTACAGTAATACACGTCACCTACAGGACACGGGCGGGAACTGGACGTGCCCATCATGCGCGATGCTGCTCCCACCAAATTTAAGTCATATAAGCAACCCATCATTCTTCATGAACCCCTACCCTTTTACCAATTCAATTTTATAATTCAAATTTATTAACAAATTACATCATCCTCTAATTAATTAAGTTGCAATTACTTACTATAATTCCATTTTCAATCAAAATTACACGAAATTAATTACATTTCAATTAAATTACAATTGCAAAGAGTCCAACCCTGCTGCCGACTAGAAAGAATACAGGGCATTTTGGAAGGTTTCTGTGATGTTTTGTCCCTCTAACAAAATCATTTATGCGTATGAGAATTGTCGAACTTGCCGTCCCCCGAGGGCCTTTTATGGTTCACATTCGTGTTGTCATAATTCAATGAAAATTATTGGAGAATATTTTCATTACTTACGCATAGAAACATTAAATGTATAACAAATGATTTAGCAACTTTAGCGGTTAGCCACATTCATGAATGCAAAGCAATGAAGTAGTCACAAGTACAAGAAGTAAAAGAAGTAAAAAATGCGGTGAAGTTTCTTCTACACAATCGAGTTTTCTTTACAGTGTATAATGCTGTATGAGCCGTGGCCCATGAGGCTTTCAGCCACGGCCCGGTGGTGGCATTTCCTATAGCGTTACCAGACGTAAGGTTATGGCTAAATTTAATCTTAAATAGAATAAAAACTACCAAGGCTAGTGGGCTGCAATTTGTTATGGTTAATGATTGGAGGTTGGATGATCAACATATCAATTTGCAGCCCTCTAGCCTCAATAGTTTTTAAGATCTGAAGGCGCGCAATAAAGTGCAGACGAACAGACAAAGAAGTCGCATTTGTTTTCTTTTACGGAAAACTAAAAACCAAACTTCACCCGACATCATAGACTTGTATGCAACAGCAGCAAATAGTACATTGTACAAAAATTAAAACAGTTCGAAATGAACATTTATTTACGACTGTTCAATCATTTTCAGTTTTGTCCTGACACTTGAAACTTTTAATGACAACTTTTAGTCTGTCTGGCTGAAATGTCTGTCCAGTTCCGACTTTGCTCAGAGATGACAAGTGTTGGTCAGCCTTGTTCTGTTGATTTCATGGACAGAAATAAGTGTTCATAGCTGCGTTCGTGTTTCTTTTGTGCTTTTGAAATCAATTAAAAAGTGATCGACTATTTCCAAGGGTAAAAAACCTTCTGAATAAAGAAGAGGCTGCCGTTTTTTTTTTGTTTTTTTTTTTTTTGTTTTTTTTTTTTGTGAACGACCGACGTTCATCCAATTTAAATGATAAAAACTGCAATTATGGCCGATAAATGAACCAAATTACAATATCCTTTGTGCGAGGCGGGGGTGTGCTTGCAAAGGACCTCGAGTCGCATGTTTGTCTGCCCGCTTTTATGTGATGCAATACTCGCATATTGTGAAATTAGCCCTTTTTGTCAGGACAGCACGGGCTCTTGCTGCGGGACCATCCCGCTAGAGACGATAATATTGCACAGGGGCTGAAGCGTCCTTGTCACAATTTTTTGTTTCTTATACGAATTTATTTGTAAATATCACTTAATGTCACCTAATATGTTCTCCGTGTTTTTGTAATTCTGTATTTCTATTTTCTTTATTTTTAAGTACTTATTTAGAACGGTACCGAGAGAACACTTTCCTTTATATTTTTCTGTTATCTTGGGCAATTACCTTGCATTTGTTGGTGAATGTCTTTATTGGCTTTAT
>NC_061092.1:70277795-70327795 GCF_015104395.2 Macrobrachium nipponense
AACGAAAACGTTCAACCTCAAATCGTGAATAAAGACTTTTTATTTTGTCAAACCCCAAATGCTGATTTAATTTCATATTGAAAAAATATTTCAAAGTAAAGTGATGCATTCCCGCAATTTTTTTTTTTTTTTTTTTTTTTAGAGAGAGAAAGAAGGTCCAAATTAAAGTTGCGCTCTGCAATGTTGACCGAGAGAGAGAGAGAGAGAGAGAGAGAGAGAGAGAGAGAGAGAGAGAGAGAGAGAGAGAAGGAAGGAATTTGTGGGATAAAAAGAACTGAGGAGGATTTCGGACTGTAGTGTAGTGCAGCAGAAGGTCGCGGAAACTGAAAACTGGTCAACTTTGATTGTTGTCTATCTCCACTGGAATCGGATTCTGCTTGTGATTCTGCGGGGGAGGATTTCCATATTAATTCTCAATCGTTTTCTTCTCTTTTTTCGTTAATTTCCTTAAGAGAGTCTCTGCTGTTAGTTTTGGTTGTTTCCTCATATCTATATTAATAATGATTCATAATTTATATTTTATTTCTGTCGGCAGTTTTGCCATAAGTGTATGAAATAATTCTTTATGTATTAAATAAAACAAGTGTTATTTTATGTTCGTCGTTTAGCAATTCTTGCAGAAGAAAAATTCATCCAGTGTTGTATTTCATTATTTTAGCGGCATTTTCTCCTTTAAATTTTATTCATTCTTTGAAGATAAAATTTGTCCTCTGATTTTTGAAGTTGCAATATCTAATTTAACCTTTGCATATTTATTGGATCGTTACTGTCGCGACTATTATTAATCTTACCTTGAAAAGCCCTGACGAAATTCTTTTTTATTTTTGAGCTGACGGTTACCCCTCCATAAAATAAGATTAGCTCATTTCATGTAAAATAAAATGAAAAGTTTTTATTTTTAAACCACTGGTCTTAAGGAAAAAATATCAATGTTGTGACGTTTTCAAAAATTTCTATAATAAACTTAAATAAAAAGTCGGTCTTGGGATTCATTTTAAAACAAATTTGATAACACATGTAGTGTTATCTCTTAGGAAGTGAAGATTATTTGTCTGTCCTTGCCACGTCTTTATCAACAGGAAATAATAAACTACATTTATGAAAACATTTAACCTGCCGATGTCCAGGATTTAGGCCTAAAAACATAATGAATTACCTGAATCAATTTCAAGCATTACAAAAAACCTAGAAGAATGAAGAAAAAACGTAATCTTAAAATATATACATTGTTAAAAATATAAATTCATGCTTCTCTAAGCATAAAATAAGGCTTTAAATCTGAGCAATTTATTCTGATATTAAGCCAATATTTCGTCTTTGTCTCCTTGTGTATATCTTTCTGTAGTGACATCTTTTTTTTATGGTTGAAAAATAGATGAGTTCTCTTGTGGTAAAGTGGTTTTAAGAATCATGATATTAATCTATAACTAAATTAACTCTGCACTGTATCTCTATTACATAATTACTTTGATGCCATTAGGAAGAAAATTCTGAAAATATGAAAAGAATATCATGAAAGAATTGTCATCCGAGATAGACAGTTCAGATTGTCATACATATGAATGTCAGGAAACCCCAAGAGTGCAGATGAAGATGGTTTAAAAAGCACCTGAAGACCAGTGAAGGTGATGAAAATGGCCTCAAGACACTTGAAAACCTTTGAAAACCTCATGGAAGATTTAATAAAGTTGAAATGCTCTTGAAATTCTTTGAAAATCTTTCAAAACTCTTTTGAAACCTTTTGAAAATTTCATGAAACTAGTGAAATCACCTAAAAATCTTGAATATATAACGATAATATTTTGAAAATGTCATGAGATTTTTTGAAATCTTATAAATCATTTGAAAACCTCTCGAATATATCATGAAGACACTTGAAAACCTTTCAAAACCTCATGGAAGCTTTGAATAAAATTGAAACCTTTAGAAAATTTCATTAAACTAGTGAAATCCCTTTAAAAACTTTTGAAAGTACATTGAAAATATTTTGAAAATATCATGAGATTTTTTGATATCATATAAATCATTCGAAAACCTCATGAAAACATTGTGAAGGTACTTGAAAACCTTTGAAAACCTTATGGAAGCTTTGAAAAAAATTGCAAATTTCATGAAATCTTTGAAAATCTTTTAAAACTCACATGAATCTTTGAAATCTTTCAAAACTCTCTAGCAACCTTTTGAATACCTAATGAAACTAGTGAAATCCACTAAAAATTTCTTGAATATAAATTGATAATATTTTGAAAATAACATAAGACTTCTTGAAAATTTTCAAATAATTTTAAAACCTCTTGAAAATATCTTGAAAATGTCATAATATCACTTGAAAAACATTTGAAAACGTCATGTGAGCTTTGAAGAATATGAAAAATCTCATAAAACCTAATGAAAATCTTTCAAATTTCTCTTGAAACCTTTTGAAAATCTCAAGAAAGCTAGTGAAATATCTTAGAATTTCATTAAAAAATATTAGAAATATCTCGAAAGTTTCATATTATTTCATGAAATCTTAAAATCCCATGAAAGGCTCTCGAAAATGTCGCAAAATGCCTTGAAAATCATTTGAAAACCTCATGGAAGTTTTGAGAAAATATAAAAAATCTCATGAAACTATCGACAATCATTAAGACTTTATTGAAACCTTTTGAAAATCTAAAAATCTCATGTAAACTATTGAAATCCCTTGAAAATCTTTAAAAAAATACCATGAAAATATCTTGAAAATATCATTAGATTTCTTAAAATCTTAAAAATCCTTTCAAACCAGCTTGAAAAAATCCTTGAAAATATCATACAAACATTTAAAAAAACAATGAAAAATTTTGAAAATCTTTTAAAAATCTCTTGAAACCTTTTGAAACTCTCAAGTACTAGTGAAATCCCTTAAGAAACTCTTAAAAATACTTTGAAAATGAGTCGATAATATCAAGAGACTTCTTGAAATCTTGAACATTGTTTGAAACCTTTTTGAAAATATCATAAAGTCTCTTGAAAACCTTTGAAAACCTTATGGAAGCTTTGAATAAAATTACAAATCTCATTAAATGTTTTGAAATTCTTTCAAAACTATCTTGAAACATTTTAAAAATTTCATGAAACTAATGAAATCCCTGAAAAGGCCTTGAAACTACAATGACAATATTTTTAAAATATCATAAGATTTCTTGAAATCATATTAAAAATAATTAGAAAATCTCTTGAAAATGGAATAAATACTCTTGAAAACCTACCAAAACCTCATGGAAGCTTTGAATAAAATGAAAAAGCTCTTGAAATCCTTTGAAAATCCTTCAAACTCTCATGAAACCTTTTGAAAATTTCATGAAACTAGTGAAATCCCTTAAAAACATTTTGAAAATACATTGAAAATATTTTGAAAATGTCATGAGATTTTTGAATTCTTGAACATCATTTGAAAACTTTTAGAAAATATCATGAAAAAACTTGAAAACCTTTGAAAACCTTATGGAAGCTTTGAATAAAATTGAAAATATCATGAAATCTTTTGAAAATCTATAAAAACTCAGAAAACATATGAAAATCTCTTGAAACTAATGAAATTCCATAGACATCTCTTAAATATATATTGAAAATATTTTGAAAATAACATAAGACTTCTTAAAGATTTAAAAATCGTTTTAAAAGCTCTTGAAAATATCTTGAAAATGTCATAAAGTCACTTGAAAATCATTTGAAAACCTCATATCAGCTTTGAAGAATATGAAAAATCTCATAAAACCTGTTGAAATTCTTTCAAATCTCTCTTGAAGCCTTTTGAAAATCTACATAGCTAGTGAAATCTCTTATAATTGCATGCAAATATGTTAAAAATATCTTGAAAATATCATATTATTTCATGAAGTCTTCAAATCCTTTGAAAACCTCTTGAAAATGGCGTCAAATAGCTTGAAAATCATTTGAAAGCCTCATGAAAGTTTTTAAGAATATCAAAAATCTCACGAACATATCGACAAGTTTTAACACTTTTTTGAAACCTTTTGAAAATCTCTAAATCTCTTGTAAGCTCGTGAAATACCTCAAAAAGCTCTCAAAAATACCATGTAAATATCTTGAAAGTATCAATAGAGTTCTTAAAATTTTAAGAATCCTTTGAAACCTGCTTGAAAATATCATACAGACACAAGAAAATCATTTCAAAACCTCATGGAAGCTTTGAGGAATATTGAAAATCAATGAAACCTTTTGAAACTCTCCAGTACTAGTGAAATCTCTTGAAAATCTCTTAAAAATACTTTGAAAATATATTGATAATATCAATAGACTTCTTGAAATCTTGAACACCGTTTGAAAACCTTTTGAAAATATAAAGTCTTGAAAACCTATGAAAACCTCATGGAAGCTTTGAATAAAAATGAAAAGTTCTTGAAATTTTTTGAAAATCTTTTAAATCTCCCTTGAAACATCTTTAAAATCTCATGAAACTAGTGAAATCCCTTAAGAATCCCTTGAAAATACATTGAAAAATATTGAAGGTATGAGATTTAATCAAATCTTTAAATTAATTATAAAATCTCTTGAAAATGGCATAAAGACATTTGGAAACCTATGAAAACCTCATGGAAACTTTGAATAAAATTTAAAAGCTTTTGAAATCCTTTGAACATCTTTCAAAACTCTCTTGAAACCTTTTGAAATTATCATGAAACTAATGAAATCCCTTAAAAAATTTTGAAAATACATTGAAAATATTTTGAAAATATCCTGAGATTTTATGAAATATTATAAATCATTTGAAAACCTCTTGAAAATATTATGAAGACTCTTGAAAACCTTATGGAATCTTTAAATAAAATTGGAAATCTCATGAAATCTTTTGAAAATCTTTATAAACTCTCTTGAAACCTTTGAAAAAACTCATGAAACTAGCGAAATCACCTAAAATCTCTTGAATAAATATTGATAAAATTTTGAACATAATATAAGACTTCTTGAAAATTTATAATTAATTTTAAAAGCTTGAAAATATCTTGAAAATGTTATAAAATCACTTGAAAATCATTTGAAAACCTCATGTGAGCTTTGAAAAATATGAAAAATTGTATAAAACTTTTTCAAAATCGTTCAAATCTCTCTTGAAACCTTTTGAAAATATCAAGAAAGCTAGTGAAATCCTTTAGAATTTAATGGAAATATGTCAGAAATAATCTTGAAAATATCTTATTATTTCATGAAATCTTAAAATCCTTTGAAAACATCTTGAAAATGTCGTCAAATACCTTGAAAATCATTTGAAAACCTCATGGAAGTTTTAAAAAATATCAGAAATCTCATAAACCTATCGAAAATCTTTATAACTATTTTGGAACCTTTTGAAAACCTCAAAATTTCAAGTAAGCGAGTGGAATCCCTAGAAAATGTCTAAAAAAACCATGAAAATATCTTGAAAATATCATTTAGACTTCTTAAAATCTTAAAAATCCTTTGAAATCCACCAGGGAAAATATTTTTAAAACATTATACAGACTCTTGAAAATCATTTTAAAACCTCGTGGAAGCTATGAGGAATATTGAAAATCAATGAAACCTTTTGAAAACCTTCTCTCTCTCTCTCTCTCTCGTCTCTCTCTCTCTCTCTCTATATATATATATATATATATAATATATATATATATATATATAATATATATATAATATATATTATATATATATACATACATATATATACAAAGGATGTTTGAACGTTGAGAGATCTTGCGGAAACTTGTTCACTTTCCCTCGTGGCTTATACCTTTATTTATGGATTTATCACGTTCCTAACTTTCGTGATTCGGTTATACACATACATACATACATACATACATACATACACACACACACAGACACACACATATATATATATATATATATATATATATATATATATATATATATATATATATATATATATATGTGTGTGTGTGTGTGTGTGTGTGTGTGTGTGTGTGTGTGTGTGTGTGACTCCATCGTATTTACAAACGAGCCATAAAGTTGTACTTTTGGTTTGCATCATCGTTTGGTATCACTCCATCCATTCTTAGTTATGTCTCCGTTAACTGTGAAGATATTCTCTTATATTTCAATTCTTATTTCTTTCCTGTGTAGAGGTTAAGTAGTGGAAACACATAGTACAAAAATGGGATATATTGTCACAGCTTACATCGTGAGATAGATACAGAGAAGGTTTCTGAATAGATGTTTAAACTAAGAGTGGTTGAGGAAATCTGAGATACAATTCGTTTACAAATCATAGGCAAGCAAACCTACTCAATATACAGACATACGAACTAACATACATAATGAGGTTAGTCACGTACACCTCACAATTTCGTGAGAGTCAAAATGGTTCCCAGAGAAGGTATGGTTGATGTTCTAGATACGTCTTGCTTACGTGTGTGTGTGTGTGTGTGTGTGTGTGTGTGTGTGTAAACCTTACATCACACACACACACACACACACACACACACACACACACACACATATATATATATATATATATATATAATAGATTAATTAATATTATATATATATATATATATATAATATATATAGATATATAGATACTGAAAATCTTGTAAAGTACATTGAAAATCATTTTAATCCTCATGGAAGCTTTTAAGAATATAAAAAATTTCATGAAACTTTCAAAAATCTTTAAATTTAAAACTCTCTTGAAACCTTTTGAAGATCTCAAAATCTCACGTAAGCTAGTGAAATCCGTTAAAAATTTTTGAAAATATATTTTAAAAATTTTGAATATATCATAAGACTTCTTGAAAGCTTATAAATCATTTTAAAACTTCTTAAAAGTATCTTGAAAATGTCATAATGCCACTTGAAAATCATTTGAAAACCTTATGGAAGCTTTGAAGAATATTGAAAATCTCATGAAACTTATTGAAAATCAATCAAAGGTCTATTGAAAACCTTTGAAAATCTACAGACAACTAATGAAATTCTCTAAAAATCTCAAGAAAGCTAGTGAGATCCCTAAAAATTGAAAATATAGTGGAAATAGTTTGAAAATATCATGAGACTTCTTGAAAACTTATAAATCATTTGAAAACCTCTTCAAAATGTCATGAAATCAGTTAAAAAAATTGAAACCCTCGTGGAAACTTTGGAGAATAAAAAACTCATTAAAACTAGTAGAATCTTCCAAATCTCTCTTGAAACCTTTTGAAAATCTCTTGAAAATGTAATAAAATCACTTGAAAATCATTTGAAAACATCATGGAAGCTTCAAAAAAATCTCATGAAAACTATTGAAAATCTTTCAAATCTCTCTTGAAACCTTTTGAAAATCTCAAGAAAGCTGGTCAATTCTCTTAAGGGTCTCCTGAAAATATATTAGAAATATCTTGAAAATATCATAAGATTTCTTGAAATCTTGAAATTCTTTGAAAACCAATTTAAATGTCGTAAAATATCTTGAAAATCATTTGAAAACCTCAAGGAAGCTTTAAAGAATATAAAAAAATCTCATAATCCTATCAAAAATCTTTAAAACTCTCTTGAAAACTTTTGAAAATCTCAAAATCAAAACCAGTGGAATCCCTTAAAAATAACTTGGAAGTATGTTGAAATTATCTTGAAAATATCATTAAACTTCTTGAAATCCTAAAAATCCTTTGAAAATCTCTTGAGAATCTCTTGAAATGACATAGACAGCTAAAAATAATTTGAAAATGTAAAGGAATCTTTGAAGAATATTGAAAATCTTATGAAACCTATTGAAAATAAATGAAAACTCTTGAAATAATGAAAATCTTATAAAATTCATGAAACTTATTAAAAAATCTAATGAAATCTGTTAAAAAAAAGTATGAAAAAATGTTGTAAATATTTGAAAATATCATGAGTATTCATGAAATCCTGAAAATTCCTTGAAAATCTCTTGAACATCTATTGAAAATAAAATAAAGTAACGTGAAATAAATTTGCAAACCTCATGGAAGCTTTTAGTTGAAAATCTCATTAAAACCTTTTGATAATCTTTCAAAACTCCCTTGGAACCTTTTTAAAATCTCATGAAACTAGTGAAATATCGGGAAAATATCTTGAAAATATATTAGAAATATTTTGAAAATATCATGAGACTTCTTGAATTTTTATGAATCGTTTGAAAGCCTCTTGAAAATATCGTAAAGAAACATAAAAACCCTTTGAAAACCCCATGGAAGCTTTGAATAAAATTGAAATTATCATGAAATCTTTTGAAAATCTTTTAAAACTCTCTTGAAACCTATCGTAAATCTCTTGAAAATGTATTAACACAATTTGAAAATCATTTGAAAACACCATGGTAGCTTCAAAGATAATACAAAACTTCATAAAGCATATAGAAAATCTTTCAGATCTCTAATGAATCCTTTTGAAAATCTTAGGAAAGCTAGTAAAATCACTTAGAATCTCTTGAAAATATATTAGAAATATTGTGAAAATATCATAAAACTTCTTGAAGTCTTTAAATACTTTGAAAACCTTTTGAAAATGTAAAATACCTTGAAAATCATTTGAAAACCTCAAGGGAGCTTTTATTATTATAAGGAATCTCATTTAACCTATCGATCATCCTAAAAACGTTTTTGAACTTTTGAAAATCTCAAAATCTCATGAAATCTAGTGAAATCCCTTAAAAATATCTTAAAAATCTATTGAAATTATCTTGAAAATTTTATTAGATTTCTTGAATTCATAATAATCCTTTGAAAAAAACTTAGAATTCTTGAAATATCATAAAGACACTTTAAAATAATTCGAAAACCTAATGGATGCTTAGAAGAATATTGGAAATCTAATTAAACCCATTGAAAATCTTTGAGAACTCTTGAAACACTGAAAATCTTATGAAAATTCATGAAATTTTCTAGAAAATACAATGAAAGCTAGTAAAATCTGTTAAAATTTTTTTAGAATATATTGAAAATGTTTGAAAATATCATGAGACTTAATGAAATCTTGAAGATTCTTTAAAAATCTCTTGAATATCTATTGAAAATGTCATAAAGTAAATTAAAGTATATTTGCAAGCCTCTGGAAGCTCTGAATAATATGGAAAATCTCATGAAACTTTTACAAAATCTTTCAAAACCTTTTGAAAATCTCATGAAACTAGTGAAATCCTTATCTTGAAATATGTTGTAAATATTTTCATAATATCTTGAAACTTCAATAAATCTTGAAATTGTTTGAAAACCTCTTGAAAATCTCGGTAAAATGTCAAATAGTCACTTGGAAATCATTTGAAAACCTCATGGATGCTGTGAAGAACATCGAAAATCTTACTAAATCTATTGAAAACCTTTCAAAAATCTATTGGAAACCTTTGAAAATATCAAGAAAATTTATGAAATTCTCTAGAAAGTCTAATGAAAAGTTGCGAAATAATTTGAAAATCTCCAGAAAATATGTTGAAAATATCATGAAACTTCTTGAAATCATAAAAATATTTTGAACACCTCTTGAAAATCTCTTGATAATGTGAAGAATTCTCTTCAAAACCTCAGGAAACCTATTGAAAATTTTTCAAAACCCTCCTGAAACCATATAGAAATCAGAATATCTTAAGAAAATTCTTGAAATTCTTTGAAAAATCTCATAGAAGTTAAAGGATTACTTGAAAAATCTTGTTAAAATATACTAGAATCTTTTAAAAATATCATGAGACTTGAAATAATAATTTTTTTTAAAACCTCTTGAAAATCTCCTTTTGATGTCATAAAATCACTTGAAAATCATTTGAAAACCTCATGGAATCTTCAAAATGTTGAAATCTTAAAATGCATTTAAAAACTACTGAACATGTTGTAAGATACCTTGAAAATCATTTTTAATCCTCATGTTAAAGATCTCAAAATCTCATGTAAGCTGGTGGAATCCTTTAAAATATCTTGAAAATGTATTGAAAATATATTAAAAACATCATTGGGCAACATGAAATTTTAAAAAAATGATTGAAAATCTCTTGAAAATGTCATACAAATACATGGAAATCATTTGAAAACCTAATGGAAGCTTTGAAGAATTTAGAAAATCAAATGAATGCTTTTGGAAATCTTTCGCAACTCTCTTGAAACCTTTTGAAAATCTCACGAAACTAGTGAAATCCCTTAAAATCTCTTGAAAATACATTGAAAATATTTTGAAACTATCATGAGATATCTTGAAATCTTAAAAATGATTTAAAAACCTCTTGAAAGTGTCATGAACATAATTGAAAACCTTTGAAACCTTCATGGAATCTTTATATTGCATTGGAAATCTCATGAAATCTTTTGAAAATCTTTCTAAACTCTCTTGAAACCTTTTGAAAATCTCATGGAACTAGTGAAATCCCTTAAATATCTCTTCACAATACATTAAATGCATCGAAAAGATTTTGAAAATATCATGTGACTTCTTGCATTCTTAAAAATCGTTTGAAAACCTCTTGAAAATATCATAAAGACTCTTGAAAAGCCTTTAAAAACCTCATGGAAGCTTTTTATGAAATTGGATATTTCATGAAATCTTTTGAAAATCATTCAAAACTCTCTAGAAACCTTTGGAAAATAAAATAAAACTAGTGAAATCCCTTAAAGATATTTTGAAAATATTTTGAAAATATCATAAGGCTTCTTGAAATCTTAAAAATAATTTTTAAACCTCATGAAAATATCTAAAAAATTTCATAAAGGCACTTTAAAATCATTTGAAAACCTTATGGAAGTTTTGAAGAATATTGAAAATCTCATGAAACCTATTGAAATTCATTCAAAATCTATTGAAAACCGTTGAAATTCTACAAAGAATTCATAAAATTCTCTAAAAAATCTCATGAAAGCTGGTGAAATCTCTTAAAAATATCTCTAAAATATAAGGGAAATATCAAGACTTCTTGAAATCTAATAAATGATTTGAAACCCTCTTGAAAATGTCATAAAATCACTCAGAAAATATTAGAAAACCTCTTGAAAACGTTGAAGAATAAAAAACTTATGAAAATTATTTAAAATCTCCCAAATCTCTTGAAACCCTTTGAAAATCTGTTGAAAATTTAATAAAATGACGTTGAAAAATCATTTTGAAAACATCATGAAAGCTTCAAAGTAAATAAAAAACATCATGAGACCTATTGAAAATCTTTAAAATCTCTTTTGAAACCTTTTGAAAATCTCAAGAAAGCTAGTCAAATCCCTTTGAATCTCTTGAAAGTATATTAGAAATACCTTGAAAATATCATAATATTTCTTAAAATCGTAAAATCCTCTGAAACCTATTGAAAATGTCATAAGATACCTTGAAAATCATTTAAAAACCTCAAGGAAGCTTTTAAGAATACAAAAAATCTCATGAATCTATTAAAATTCTTTAAAACTCTCTTGAAAATATTAAAAAATCTCAAAATCTCATGTAAGCTAATGAAATCCCTTAAAAATATATTGAAAATATGTTGAAACTGTCTTGAAAATATCATTAGACTACTCGAAATCTTGAATGGTCCTTTGAGAATCCCTTAAAAATCTCTTGAAAATGTCATACAGACACATGAAAACCAATTGAAAACTTAATGGAATCTTTGAGGAATTTAGAAAATCTAATGAAATCTTAAAACTATCTTGAAACCTTTTGAAAATCTCATAAACTAGTGAAATCCCTTAAAAAATCTCTTGAAAATACATTCAAAATGTGTTGAAAATTTCATGAGAATAAAATTGGAAATCTCATGAAATCTTTGGAAAATCTTTCTAAACTCTCCTGAAACCTTTTTAAAATCTGATGAAACTAGTGAGATCACTTTAATATTTCTTGAAAATATATTGAAAATATTTTGAAAATATCATGAGACTTGTTAAAATCTTATAAATGATTTGAAACCCTCTTGAAAATGTCATAAAATCACTCAGAAAATATTTGAAAACCTCTTGAAAACGTTGAAGAATAAAAACTTATGAAAATTATCTAAAATCTCCCAAATATCTTGAAACCTTTTGAAAATCTGTTGAAAATTTAATAAAATTACTTGAAAATCATTTGAAAACATCATGGAAGCTTCAAGGTAAATAAAAAACATCATGAGACCTATTGAAAATCTTTAAAATCTCTTGAAACCTTTTGAAAATCTCAAGAAAGCTAGTCAAATCTCTTAGAATCTCTTAAAAGTATATTAGAAATACCTTGAAAATATCATAATATTTCTTAAAATCGTAAAATCCTTTCAAACCTATTGAAAATGTCGTAAAATACCTTGAAAAGCATTTGAAAACCTCAAGGAAGCTTTTAAGAATGTAAAAAATCTCATGAACCTATTAAAATTCTTTAAAACTCTCATGAAAATATTTAAAAATCTCAAAATCTCATGTAAACTTAAAAATATATTGAAAATATGTTGAAATTATCTTGAAGATATCATTAGACTGCTCGAAATCTTCAATAGTCCTTTGAAAATCTCTTGAAAATCTCTTGAAAATGTCATACAGACACATGAAAACCAATTGAAAACTTAATGGAATCTTTGAGGAATTTAACCATCTAATGAAATCTTAAAACTATCTTGAAACCTTTTGAAAATCTCATAAACTAGTGAAATCCCTTAAAAAATCTCTTGAAAATACATTCAAAATGTGTTGAAAATTTCATGAGAATAAAATTGGAAATCTCATGAAATCTTTGGAAAATCTTTCTAAACTCTTCTGAAACCTTTTTAAAATCTGATGAAACTAGTGAGATCACTTTAATATTTCTTGAAAATATATTGAAAATATTTTGAAAATATCATAAGACTTCTTGAAATGTTAAAGATAATTTTAGAACCTCTTGAAAATACCTTGAAAATGTCATACAGTCACTTGAAAATCATTTGAAAAGCTTATGGAAGCTTTGAGGAATATTGAAAATCTCATGAAACCTACTAAAAATCATTCAAAGATCTATTGAGAACCTTTGAAAATCTACAGAAAATTAATGAAATTCTCTAATAAAAAATCCCTTAAAAATATCTTGAAAATGTACTGGAAATATCTTGAAAATATCATGAGATTTCTTGAAATCTTATAAATAATTTGAAAACCTTTTGGAAATGTTATGAAATCACTTAAGATTATTTGAAAACCTCATGGAAACTTTGAAGAATAAAAAAACTCATTAAAACTATTTAAAATCTTCTAAATCTCTCTTGAAACCTTTTGAAAATCTCAAGAAAGCTGGTCACATCTCTTCGAATCTCTTGAGAATATAATAGAAATACCTTGAAAATATCATAAGATTTCTTGAAATTTTAAAATCCTTTGAAAACCTATTGATAATGTCGTCAAATACGTTAGAAATCATTTGAAAACCTCAAGGAAACTTTTAGGAATATAAAAAATCTCATGAACCTATGAACAATCTTTTAAACTCGCTTGAAAATATTTCCAAACCTCAAAATTTCATGTAAGTCGGTGAAATCGTTTAAAAATATGTTGAAATTATCTTGAAAATATCATTAGACTCCTTTTAAATCCTAAAAATCCTTTGAAAATCTCTTGAAATGACATAGACAGTTGAAAATAATTTGAAAACGTAAAGGAATCTTTGAAGAATATTGAAAATCTTATGAAACCTATTGAAAATCATTGAAAACACTATTAGAAAATCTAATGACAGTTAGTGACGTCACTTAAAAACTTTTGAAAATATGTTGAAAATGTTTGAAAATATCATGAGTCTTCGTGAAACTTCGAAAATTCCTTTAAAATCTCTTGAAAATCTATTCAAAATGTCATAAAGTAACTTGAAATAAATTTGCAAACCTCATGGAAGCTTTAAATAATATTGAAAAAATCATGAAACTTTTAGAAAATCTTCAAAAACTCTCTTGAAACCTTTTGAAAATCTCATAAAACTAGTGAAATCCCTGTTAAATATCTTGAAAATATATTGAAAATATTTTCAAAATATCATGAGACTTCTTGAAGTCTTAAAAATCCTTTAGAAAATGCTTGAAAATCTCATGAAAATGTCATGTAAACACTTGAAAATCATTTGAAAACCTAATGGAAGCTTTGAAGAATTTCAGAAAAGATTTGAAAATCTGTCAAAACTCGTTAATCTTACCTTGGAAAGGCGTGACGAAATTTTTTGTTTATTTTTGAGCTGACGGTTTCCCTTGCCTAAAAAATGAGTAGCTCATTTCATGTAAAGTAAATTAAAATTATTTTATCTTTAAACCACTGGTCTCAAAATTTGTAAGCGTTCAACATTCACTCAAGCAAAATCAGAGTCAATTGATCATTTATGGTCTAGAAAATGGGGTACAAATTCAAAGAGATAATGTGATTTACAAGATCTGACGTAAAAACAATGAGGTCAGAACGTTTGTGCACAGATAAATTTGCTCATATTTCTGTAGCATAGGATAGATTTATTAAATATTGCAGAGCCACTTATAAGTTGCACGAGAACATCAAAATTGATGAACAGCTTATTCTCTTGGAATGCCGATGTCCTTTTACACAGTACATGGCATGATACAAATCAAAGTACGAACATGTTGAACGCATTTCATTACTTGGGAAAATATCAATTTCGACAGCAAATCAACCGACTAATGGAACCATAACCTTTGAACGGTAACATATGTCACAACTGACAATTTCTTCACATCTCTTCAATTAGCTGAACATTTGAAAGCAAAAAACCACTACTAATGGCCCGAGCCCTAGAGAAATTCCATCTCAAATAAAATCATGGAAAGGTCGTCTGTATCATTCACATCTGCTGAAGAATAATGATACAATATTGACGGTATACCAATACTAGCAAAACAAGACCGTCATTCTACTCAGTTCACTTCGTCGTTCTGTTTCAGTCGGAGATGGACGGGAAAAAGCAATAAACAGTTGAGTACTATAATGTAACAAAATTTGGAGTAGACATATGTACCCAAATGGCATGTCATTATTCCACGAGGTTCCCTTCCAAACGTTGGCTTCTGCATGTGTTTTACAATATTCTCGATCATGTTGGTATCATTGTAATGATATTGTAATCAGAGGTTATGAATTAGCAGAGGAATGGCGGTTTCTTTTATAAATTCAAAGATGGCTGAAAGTGAAGAGCATTTTCTTAATTTAGAAGAGGGTAGCAGTAAAGTCAAAAAGAAACGGAAGCGGTGGCAGACCTGTATGCCCAACAACAACAAAACAATTATGAGCTCCAAAAAAGAAATAAACAATAATAATAAAACAAAATAAATCAGAAATATGTGTGGAAATGCACTGCTGTAACCAAGCATCATATTTTGTCCTACTTGTATTTATAATTATAATAACTATATTCTACTTAATACAGCATATTTCCAACAATCAGTACAGTTAATTTTACTCATAGGTTGCCTGATATCTACTGAAACCTGAAAAAGGCTTCCCATAATAAAATATATAGTACATTTCATTATTTGCTTTGACTTTCCTAATGCGCTTTGCTATTATTGTCTTATTAATTTTTTCATGATGTTACATTAGGCAAAAAAATTAACTTCAGTTTGATTTTTTGCCTAATGTAACATTATGAACAAATAATAAGACTTACTGTTTTTTATTTGTACGAAAGTTTAGATTTGAATAAATTTGTATGTAATATAATCAACACTTTATGAACTAAACTATTTGCAGACATGATCATGTTATTTCTCTCTTATTTAAATATGAATTATTTACTTAATGATATAAAGCCACGATAGAACTATTGAAAAGATTTTATTGGGAAATTAGATACCTTTTTTTTTATAAAAGCCGTCAAAATGACTGCTCGGCCTTTAATGGTAGGTGTAGGACATTGGCTGTTCTAGTGTTAAATCTGAGCCATTTAGTCTGACATTAAGCCAATATTTCGTCTTTTTCTCTTTGAGTAAGCCTTTCTGTAGTAACATGCTTCTTATAGTTGAATTATGGATGAGATCTTTTGCTGTAATTTACTTTTAATAATCATGAAATTAATCTGTAAGTAAATTATCTCTGTACGGTATCTCTATTACATGATTACTGTTGAGGCCATTAGGAAGAAAATTATGAAAATGTGAAAACAACATCATTAAAGAATTGTCATCTGAGATAGGCAGTTGAGATTGTCAAGCATATTATTATTATTATTATTATTATTATTATTATTATTTATTATTATTATTATTATTATTATTATTATTATTTTATTATTATTATTATTATTATTATTATTATTCAGAATGCCAATCCCTATTCATAAGAAGCAATCCCTCAGAGGGCAAAGAAAAACATGAATGTAAAAATGAATAGATACAAGTATGATGAAAGTAGTAAAATACCATGTAAATTTTTTAGGGTCGTAATGCAGTGGAACATTGCTTGAACGTGTAAGGGTGTGGGTGCCTGCAAATTAGAGCTGAATAATCAGTATACTGAAGGCCGTAGGTTTGGTAACAAATAAAAACATCAAGGACTATCGAAAGTCACTAAATGTCGTGAAATCCCAAGATTCTAGATGAAGATGGTTTAAGGGGCATTTGATGACCAGTGGAGGTGATGAGTAAGAGGTAACAAGATGATGGAAATAGAAGTGTTAGGGAAACGTAGACGAGGAAGGCATAAATGAAAGGAAGATTGCATGCATGAAGGTATGAGAGACAAACATAGGAATGACACAAAAGAAGAAGAAGAAGACTAAGAAGAAGAAGAAAGAAAGACAGAGAAAAAGGGAACCAAAGAAGAAGAATAAAAGGAAAGATAGAAAGAAAGAAAGAAAGAAAAGGAGTCTGGGCTTCTGGATTGGCGGGGGACGTCAGAATCCTGTCCTGCCTCGGAACCCCAAACCGAGAAGTAGTCCTAATCCGGCGACTCCTAAGAGGGGCTTCTGACCCACCACACGGGGTCTCCCTCTTAGGACTATGAGCCGAAAACGACTCTCGGGACACCAAATGTTACGGAGTCGGAAATCGGCTCCATAATAAATGGAAGACCCGAGGTTCTGTACTTCGGACAATCCAGGAGTCGGAGTGAGCATCTTCCTTTGGATGACTAAGGAATATTTGCATTGTGTTTTTTAAGACTGTAGCATTTTATGTAATATTTAGGACAGTTTCAGTTACTCTGGAATTGTTTATGTGTGCTATCCTTAATGTACAACCTTTCTTTCAGGCCAAATATTACAATAAATGTGGAAGCTTTTCAAGGGATTTTTAAAAACTAGATATATCAATATCTATAATCCTTTCGTGGATTCTTGAAGCCTCGATGACGTCATCCCGTTGTCAAAGTGATTTGCAATGACTCCGGAAATCGGGAGAAATTACTTTCTCATTCATCCCATTTCCTTAAGACTGTGGGTTGAAGTAGACTTTAGATATTCATTTAAAAATCAATTATTGGTGCTTTAAAGGAATGTGAAGTTTTACTTGAAGCATAAAAACAATATATTTTTCTATTACAAGTAATGAAATTATAATTAGTAAAATATTTCTCATAAATTAGCATAATTAACTCCTGTGGGAGTTCTAAAATATATTACCCCCAAATAATTACTCGCTTAAGTGTCGTGCATCTTAACAATATTTTTAATCATTATTTATAATATGAAGGTAAGTATATCACACAAGCGTAGAACTTACCGTAGGTATTAGGAAGCAAAGACTCTCCGATGCCGCCTCGGGTCTGTGACGCTAGGCAACCTCAACAATCAATCAATAAATAAAATAAGCCTCATTCGAGGGATTCCCACACTCTAAGGTCTACCCTCCCCAATGGTTGTCTTTGGGTGGGTCACGGAAACTTCCCTTTCCTAGTCTTCCTCTTTTCTCACGGAAATCTCCTGAAGTCGCTGACACAATTGTTGGGATATTTCTTCAATGTTCTTGAAAAAATACAAACCCAAAAGTCTTTATCTATCTTTTGTATATCAGTACAATTCTTCGTTCTCTCTCACTTCACTTCCCATCAAACGGAGCTAATTAATTCCAATTGTGTCAAAACTCTCAAAGTCGCCGAGATAGTCACTATCCATCAAGAGAGTCGACAGAGAATTCAATGACGCACAAATCAAACCCAAGAAAGAAAGAAAAATGTTTTTCCTAATTACTCCAGTGACGCCGAATTTACCCCGAACCCTTTGTTGCTGTTCTTGTTTACTCTTTTTTCGTTTACTAGTTTGTATTCATCGTTTTGTGATGGGTACACTATTCTTTTACTTCCGATTTTTCTTTACTGAAAGGTGACTTTCCTTTTTTCTAGTCTTAGTTTGACCGGGGGAAGTATAAGTTCATTTTTTTTTGCTGGGATTGTTTTTATTTTCATTATAGCTATTCTTCCGTTTGTTTTGATATTTGTCAGTACTTTCGGATACACTGTAAATCTTTAAATCGGAGAGCAAATTAACAGATTTATTTTTATACAAGTTAAGTTCGAACCCATAATGGTTCGGCGACATTAGCCGAAGTTGAATACACACACACACACACACACACACACACACACAACACACACACACACACACATATATATATATATATATATATATATATATATATATATATATATATATATATATATATATGCAATGATTAAGTCTTATCCAACACACGCACATACACACACACATATGTATATGCGTGTGTGTGTGTGTGTTAGATAAGACTAATCATTGCATAAATACGTATAAAACAAATTGACGAAAGAATGCTTCCTTCCTAAGCAATTATTATCAAATTTCAGAACAAGGATGACGTTTATCATGTTATAGTAAAGCACACCTTTTTTTTCTAATATTTTCTGATGAAGAGGCTATGTTTAGAGAGGCCATCTGAAAATATTAATGTTCAATTTAGTTGAACAAAATTTTCTGCTTCATTTTTAAATTAGTGCAGCACCCGTTTCCTCGTAGGAGCATACAAGTAGAAATTGACTTGTGCAACTCCTACTCCGGAATTTCATGCGGAGTATCTTGTGTCTTTATGGAATGGAGCGAGGAATTCAGGGAAGTGAGAATCCTTCTAAAAATACAGGTCTGAAGTCAGGATTATTTTCAGCAATGGACTCATTTTTTATGAAAGGTAAAATTAATAGAAAGAAAAATGACACTATCAGAAATTTAATAATTACAGTAGCAGTGTAAGTGGTTACATAATAAAAATATGGAATGTTACTCCATATATATATAAAAGACTAAAACTAAAGAGGTCAACCAGATTGCTTGCAGGAATGTGATCAGACCAGAGACGCTAAGATAACGTGCCGTCATCTGTAGTCATTCATTTGTTTGAAAACATTAGTCCAAGCTCCCTGCTTGAGACAACTACCGCGACCTATAATTCAAACGGCCTACGTGATCTGTAGTGTGTCTCATTTTGTATGTATGTTCATATGTTCGAGCTACTGTCTGCTTCCTTTATGATTGTGACCGAGATGGTAGACAGAATAGAGTTAGCCATCATCATTGGCAGACCTGTACCTCTTTACCTAAGCTTTATCATGTAGAGAGAATAGAATTAGCCATCATCATTGGCAGAAGCGATCAAGCTATCGTCATTAGAAGACCTGTACAATCCTACCTGATCTTCACCATGTAATCTCAGAGAGTATAAGTATTTTTATACTTCATGTTTTCTACTAAGAACCTCACATCAGAAAGAAATCATCATGAGTTTAACACATCGTCGTCATAACCAAAGAAGATAATACCGACTTCGTAAGTGATCTACAAACCCCAAGACACTCCAATGAATATGGAAGTGCAATACCAACCGACTTAGCGTAAGATTATCGCAAGTCTAACATTACCTCATAGGGCGCCTTAGTATACAAGGCAACATCCCTAATAGCAGTACATAGGAATAATATATTGACATAGATTATTAAATGAGCCACGCAAGAAAACTAATTTCAGTGGTATAGCAGAATTATTATAATGAAAAAGTAAACTAAATAATAATAATAATAATAATAATAATAATAATAATAATAATAATAATAATAATAATAATAATAATATAATATTAATAATACTAATAATAATAATAATAATAATTGGTTAGGAAACCATCTTTCAAACAGGTCTTGTTGAAAGTTATTACTGCTTCAGCAGCGCTGAGCTTATACAGGTTCTCTATTTTTCTTATGGCGTCATACTTTTGTTACTTAAACAGGTGAGTAACGCACCTATGGTAAGCATTATAAATGCCGAGACAAATATAGTAGCTAATTTATTAACATCGGTAAGTTAAAAGTGAGGTGTTGCTTCAGTAGAGTTTAGTAATATAAGATATTTCGAATCTTTTGAGTATCTTCCTTTTGAATATCTTTCAGCGACGCTTCGTCTGTGACTTCAGACATACTTTTAGGCGGATGGGAGGTGAGGGACTATGGGTTTTGTATGTGTGTGTGTATATTTTTTTATTTCACTTATTTTTACATTGTTTGGTTTTATGTACAGCGCTCTGGAGGGATG
Source organism: Macrobrachium nipponense (assembly GCF_015104395.2). Taxonomy (NCBI): domain Eukaryota; kingdom Metazoa; phylum Arthropoda; class Malacostraca; order Decapoda; family Palaemonidae; genus Macrobrachium; species Macrobrachium nipponense. The sequence continues at coordinate 70,298,229 of NC_061092.1, forward strand.
ATTCACTCTTTTACGTTTTCAATAAAGTTTCTTCTTGTATTTTGTAATTGTCTTTTAGTATTTTCTCCCAGGTGTTGTGGATCCTGCAGAATAGGAGAGTCTATTGTTCTATTATAAAATTGCTTCCCTTTTTATGGGTTTCACTTCGGGTTGCATATTGTTGTATATTTTTCGCACAGTGTTCAAATGGTCTCTCGCCTGTTTTATAATTTGTTCTAGGTTCAAATAGCCTACATGCTTCATTCAATTGCATGACCGATCACAATATTCATTTCAGGTCTAAAGAAGCTTAAACAGTTCCTCAGATATTGGTTTCATCATATTTAAGTACTTTAAAAACTGTAAGTAGTATTTTTTATTCTATTCTTGATTTACTTGGAGCCAATGTAGCTTAACCAGCGCAGGGGTTAATCTGTCACGGAACGTAATCCTTCTTCAGTCCAGCGACTCTATTTTGTACTCCTTACAATTTTCTTTTGATTAAGCTGCCCTTATAGTAACACGGCCTCTTGCTCAAAGAGCAGCTCGTATGTCATTTTTGGATGTGCAGACGAGATTACGGATATGAACGGAAATTCTTTATTATGACCTATGTATATGTTATTATGACCAATGTATATGCCATTGAAAATCGTTTAACAGGCAAAGTTATAAACCTCTTTGGGCCATGGGCCACCCATTAGTAGGAGAGAAAAGACGTCAGTAGCGAGTATTAGCGAGTCGGAGATAGCCAGGAAGGAAAATGAAGTATTTGTTGTCTGAAGGAAAAAAAATAAACAGAAAAAAGAAAACACGGGGAAATACAATACCATTTTCAACATACTTGACCAAAGGTAAACATCAATCTTTCAGTGGAAGGGATCGATGGAGGAAAACAAAGAAATTTTTAGTCGTAGAAAGCAGCAGAGAAAGTAGTAACAGCTTAAATGGTAGTAAGAACGATAGGTGAAACATTTCGGCCGTTAGACGTCGGGCGGCCGAAAAATAAAGGCATACAAAATGGGGGACAGAGGAGTTAGTTCCCAATCAATGGATTGACAATTATTAGAGTCATTTTCACGAAGCCCCTGTGTGACGAACTCATCGGGGAGGGAAACCTTTTAGTCTTTGTAGATTTCATCAAAATAAGATCTCTACAAATCACATCTGCCTTACCCCGAATCATACCCTTCTAGGAGAATTGGATTTTTACTCAGAATGTCGTGGAGGTCTGTTGTAATTAAGAGCAACTTTGTACCTATATTTTTGTTCTTTTGGGCTGACTGGGAAATTTGAGGTTTGAAGTTTGATAACGGTGTTTAAATCTGAGCCATTTATTCTGATATTAAGTCAACATTTCATCTTTGTCTCCCTTTCTGTACTAACATTTTTCTTATGGTTGAATTGTGGATGAGATCTTTTGCTGTAAATTACTTTTAAGAATCATGAAATTATTCTGTAACTAACTTAACTCTGAACGATCTCTTTTACATGATTACTGCTGAGACCATTTAGAAAAAATTCAGAAAATATGAAAACATTATCGTTAAAGAATTGTTATCTGAGGTAGACAGTTGAGATTGTTATGCCTATGGTATTATTATTATTGTTATTATATTATTATTATTATTATTATTATTATTATTATTATTATTATTATTATTATTATTATTATTATTATTATTATTATTATTATATTTTTTTTTTTTTTTTTTCTCTATCACAGTCGTCCAATTCGACTGGGTGGTATTTATAGTGTGGGGTTCCGGGTTGCATCCTGCCTCCTTAGGAGTCCATCACTTTTCTTACTATGTGTGCCGTTTCTAGGATCACACTCTTCTGCATGAGTCCTGGAGCTACTTCAGCCTCTAGTTTTTCTAGATTCCTTTTCAGGGATCTTGGGATCGTGCCTAGTGCTCCTATGATTATGGGTACGATTTCCAACACTGGCATATCCCATATCCTTCTTATTTCTTATATTTTTCAGATCTTGAAACTTATCCAATTTTTCCCTCTCTTTCTCTTCAACTCTGGTGTCCCATGGTATTGCGACATCTATAAGTGATACTTTCTTCTTGACTTTGTCAATCAACGTCACGTCTGGTCTGTTTGCACGTATCACCCTATCCGTTCTGATACCATAGTCCCAGAGGATCATGCGTGATCGTTTTCTATCACTCCTTCAGGTTGGTGCTCGTACCACTTATTACTGCAAGGTAGCTGATGTTTCTTATTATTATTATTATTATTATTATTATTATTATTATTAATTATTATTATTATTATTATTATTATTATTATTATTATTATTCAGAATGTAAATCCCTACTCCTAAGGGAACAAAACCACACAGAGACCAAAGAAAAAGAAAAATGAAAATATGAACAGAGAAAAATATTATCAAAGTAGTAAAATACCAGGTGAATGTTTGCATTATTGCTTGAACGTGTAAGTACGAGGGTGGGTGAAAATTAGAGCTGAATAATCAGGATACTAAAGGCCGGAGGTTTAGTAACAAATGAAAAAATCAATGGCTATGCGAAAGTCAGTGAACGTCAGGAAAACCTAAGAGTCCAGATGAAGATGGTTTGATGGGCACCTGATGACCAGTGGAGATGATGAGGAAGAGGTTACAAGTAATATCATGGAAATAGAAGTGTTAGGGAAACGTGGACGACTAAAGGCATAAAAGAAGGAGTGATTGCATGCATGAAAATACGAGAGACAAACAAAGGAATGAACGAAGGGAGGACACAAGAGAGACACAGCAGGAGGAGACTGATGAAAACACCCAAACAGATTATGGATTAACTTAAGAAGAAGAAGAAGAGAGACAGAGAGAAAATGAGTCTGGATTGGGGGGACGTCAGAAACCTGTCCTGTCTCGGAACCCCAAACCGAGAGGTAGTCCTTATTCGGCGATTCCTGAGATGGGCTTCTGACCCACCAAACGGGGTCTTCCTCTTAAGACACCAAATGTTATGGAGTCAGAAATCGGCTCCATAACAAATGGAAGGCCCGAGGCTCTTTACTTCGGACAATCCAGGAGTCGGAGTGAGTATCTTCCTTTGGATGACTAAGGAATATCTGCTTCATGTTTTGAAAGACTGTATCATTTTATGTAATATATATGGCAATTTCAGTAACTCTGTAACTGTTCATGTGTTTTATGTTTGATATACAACCTTTGTTTCATACCAGATATTATAATAAAAGTAAAAGCATTTTAAAGGATTTTTAAGAACCAAATATATCCATATCGATAATCACGTCCTTTCGAGGATTCTTGAAGCCTCAATGACGTCATCATGTTGCCAGAGAGACTTGCAATGACTCCGGAACTCCGGGAGAAATTTCTTTCTCATTCATCCCATTTTCCTGAAGACAGTGGGTTGAAGTGGTCTTTAGATATTCATTTAAAATTCAGTTAGTGGTATATTAAATGAATGTTCAGATTTATTTGAAACATAAATAACACATCTTTCTAATACAAGTAGTAGTAGGGAAATTATAATTGTTAAACAGTTCCTCTCAAATTAGCATAATTATCTCTTATCCGAGTTTTAAAAATTATAACCCAAATCACTACCCGTGAAAGAGCCGAGTTTTTTGAGAATATTTTTAATGATAAAAATGTTAATTTTGATGGTTAATTATATTATACAATATTATTTTGAAAGCGCCCAAAACCGTAGGCATCGGGGAGCAAAGTCTCTCTGATGCCGCCTGGGGTCTGTGACGCTAGGCAACCTCAACAATCAATCAATGTACATAAAATAAACCTAATTCAAGGGATTCTCGCCCTATACGGTCTACCCTTCCCAGTGATGGCTGGGCCACGGGTTTTCTTTGGGTGGGTCACAGAAACTCCCTTTTTCTCGTCTTTATTTTTTCTCACAAAAAAGTCACTCATATTTAAAGGAGAAAATGATCTCTCAATGGGAACCCTACTTACGTCATATTTTGAGTAAATCACTTCAATTCGTAGGTAAGGTGTACTTTAACTCCCGGTATTTAATAAAGATTTATTATAGATGGAGTTACATTAATAAGTCTGTCGATAATAAAAGCTTAATCATATATGAGGATTTCTTCTTCTATTCTGAAATGGAAAAATATAGGCGTGCAAAGTGCTGCGATCTATCATCACACAGGGGACACATAATCAACCGGCTTCTTGGGTCAACTTGGATGGTTGACAACTCATTCAAGAAAAAGCCAGATAATTCGCTCGGTTTTTCGCTGATTCCTGCGTTTATCGTCTCATTTACCTTCACGTAAATCACGCATTTATGGAGAAATGTATGATGAAATGATAAACACGTAACTACTTTGTATTTACATTAAAAGTATTTACTCGTAATGTGTTTTATATATATATATATATATATATATATATATATATATATATATATATATATATATATATAAAATGAATAACTGGATCACGAAAGTGTTGAATACATAGATAAGCCTTTAGGGTCAAAAGGCTTTATCTACGTATTCAACACTTTCGTGATCCAGTTAAATAGATATATATATCTATATATATATATATATATATATATATTATATATATATATATATATATATATAGAATATACTAGTCTCTTTTTAACCAAAAAACATATGTAATTGACAGAATGCCATCTTAAATTCTTGAATTCTTTACAATTTTTGGATAAACTTGTCACTACAGAGCCTTTAACTTACGTGTTTCTGTGGGCAAGTAATCTTCATGTGAGAATTGTTGATATTTTCCTCGTTGCAAATAAATTCATAGGCAAACCAAACCTGCTGCATCACTTGTAATGCGAAATTGCACTTACACACCCACACTTAAAGAGGTGACCGCTAGTGCAGTTTATAAATTCACTTGCCTTAAGGAGGAATGCAGTCCTTCCAGATAGAACTACATTGGGGGAACATCTATAACTCTCAGACGAGGATCACTTGCCCACAGAAACACAGGATCCATCTTTCAACACTACACAGACAAACACGACAAAAAACTGTCTTTATAAGACTTGATAAATGACATTAAAATAAAATACAGATACAATTCATATCGGAATATAAAAATAACAGAGGCAGTTTTTATAGCCACAAGCAAACTAAGTTTAAATGCACAAATCAAAGCTGATCGTTCTTTACCGATCAATGTCAACAACGCTGAATGGAGCGATGCCAGAACAACAAGCAGGGAGGCATCATTAATTTTACTAGGAATATAAGATGTAGAAGTACAATGTACAACTGACACTGTGACATACCCTTATCATGTAATAACATACTACGTAGATATTATGTAAATACTCAACCACCCCATTGTAATTTGTTAACCATACATTGTAAATGAAAATATGGCAATACCCCAATCTAACCCCACCAGTATAAATAGAACAGAGGATGTCTGCATATATTAATTCTTAATAGAGAAAGCCATAGATAGGGCGAAACGGACCGTAGCAATAACTGGGAAACAAACCAAAACACGAAGCTGTATTCTAATTCAGATCTTTGAAGAAGTACTGAAAGCAGAAGTAAGGAAATATGAAAAAGTGATCCATCATAATCTACTCGAGATAAAAAACAAATATTTTACACAGTATCATAGAACTCCCTCGTTGTCACTTTGTCAATGTTGCCCATTTAGTGTTCAGGAATAAAAAGTGTTCATTATCCTTATTATATCAGTTACACGTTGCTTCTGTTTGTTCCTTGCAGGTTTTATTTTCACTTTCATAAAATTATATTCACAAGACTGTCTTCACATAACTTAAGTGACCAGACATAGCCATAATTCACTAGTTTTTCTCTCCTATAGTTTGCTTGTGATTCTCAAATTGAGATATTTTGCTTTAAATGTCCGTTAGGGTTGAAAACTAGTTTATATATATCACTTTTTCTTTCGATTGTGGAATGATTCCCACTCAAGATTATTGTTTTCCTATAAGAAAAAATATTTTCAAAATAATCTGCTTAGCTTCGTTATTATCCAGCTTTTCTCAGATTTCTTGGACATGATTTTCCTTTTTCCAAAACGTGTTGATTCCTCACATTCAAGCCATTATACAAACCTTATTATATTCTAGAAATTATATTGTCAACGCCGCTGTGAAGTAGTGGAACATTTCCATTATTTATACATTTTTTTTCTCTTATTAATATTTCCATAATGTCACTTTTCAGGTATTCTCGAGGTTTTTGGCTATCTCAGCTCATCATCTCTTTAGTAATAGTTTTTAATTTCATGTAGTGCGTTCATTATTAGTTCTGTATGTTAAATATATGTCGACTATCCATCTTTCGTTTTAAACCCCGTTTTTCATCTCACTTTCCATCTGCTAAATGTTTCGTCGCTTGTTTCCGGTTAGAGTTCATCTCTTACTCCCAAACTCTTTTATCTCATTTCCTAACCTTTCATCTTCCTTCCTTCATACTTTCCTTTTTAAACCCTACTGAAGAATCGAAATCACACTTACATTATTTTCTCTACTGTTCTTCACCTCACCATCCAACGTGTATTTCCTCTCCCTTCATTCCCCAATATTCAAAAGCTTTCTGCGTAATTCCTTTTCCGCATTTTCACCTTTACTCTTTTGACCTACATTCTCTTCATTGACTGCCTTGACCTCATTCTCACGTTTCCTCGTTTCCATATCACTGATTCATGAATTAAACTCCTGTTGCCTCTAAACTACTTGCTGTTTGTATTAAATGTAGCTGTTTGTATTTTTGTTGTATTCTTAATTCTACTCAAGCGGAAGATATTTACCATACCTTTTTTTATTATTCAACTGAACACCCATTTACTTTTAGTCACGTAATTACATACAGTACATTATATTGAGCAGCTTTTTATAACTGCTTAACACTTGATAACATGAAACTGGAGGACCTATAACTAAAGAGTTAACAAAGCTTATCTTTGCTATTATCTTTGTTGAACTCAGTCTTTTATCACAAAACCCTGGAACATTTCAACTCGAGAGAAAGAGAAAGAGAGAGAGAAGTGGGACTGTGATCCTTTGTTGGGAATTAGGAGTCAGTCTGCAGATGCAAAAGACGTAACCAAGTTTTATCTAATCTTTAAGTCATATATATTCTCTATTTTAATCATTAATATCTAAAAGCTTTTCGGCTCACAGCATATATACAATCTTTCTCTCTCTCAAAAAAAAAAAAAAAAGACTAGATAAAGTTTTGTTAGTGACACTGAACGGCAGTAAAATAAACAAATGATTAATTGTGATATACCATTACGGTAGCAGAAGAGAGAGAGAGAGAGAGAGAGAGAGAGAGAGAGAGAGAGAGAGAGAGAGATCTTCTTTACTCAACATATTTTCACATAGCAAACATATTTCTCAAGCGAGAAATGGAATCTAAAATCGCTCGTCGTGGTAAATTATTATTTTCCTTGTTAGAAATGGTAAAAAAAAAGTCTGGAATCTGTATTTGAGCGTATACATAAACTTAGCCTCCTTTAGAAGATGATAATGTAAAAAAAAAAAAAAAAAAAAAAAAAAAAAATTTCCAATGCGTTTACTCCAATCATGAATCTCATAATTATCCATCAGCTAAGAAGACTCAAATGTTGGCAATAGTTCTGAATTGCACTGGTGTCCTGAAACGATCTTTTGAATTTAGTTCTTATGAATAAAAAGACGTTTTGACTCTGGTATCAAGTAATTATGCAATCGGTCCTTTTACCCCATAATTCCTCCTTAGGATTTCCACGAGATTGTTTCCATCCTCCGTCTCACTCGTTGCTGAACATATCCAAAAAACAGCAACACCTGCAGCGGCCAGTGTTGGACATTCGTTCCAACTTCAATTTTTCGTAAAATTAATGAAAAAGAAAAAAACTGAGCGGATACAAATACCTTCACCAATAGCAGGATGAAATGACATTTAGTAAAATCTTCGTTCTAATCAGCGGTAATTGAGCCTTAGGCGATAGTAAATTACCAATGAAACCTTATCTGGTTGTCAATGATAATGTGGAGGGGATTGATTGAAATATATTCATCGAACTCGGATTTGCTTTTCATGACTAGAAATAAGACCATATTGACTGCATGAATTCTATAGTAAGTAATTACAAATTAATAATATCAAGCAAATTGGATAATAAAAAGAAAAGTGGGATATGAATTAAAAAGATACATAGAGACTTCCAAACATAACATGCTGATCTAAAATGCACGATACATCAGTAGTTGGGGGTATACAAATTTTTTTGCTATTTCTAAACATCTGCTATTTATGAAAAGGAGTTACGCTTTCAAAGGCGAATGCCTTGCACGTCGATATGGATAGAGTGAAACGCCATCCTTCATTGAGAGTGGTCTTCAAAATTCAATTTCGTTACCTTCGCCTGATGAAACGATTTGTAATAGTTCTGAGATGATCTTTTTCTTGGCATGAGAGAATGTTGAGGAAACGAGTTGCTGATGCTTTTGTAATCTGCTGGGAGGTTCTTAGACGATATAGACTCATACTGCTATGATATTTTTTTTATGCGTTTTTTGCAAAACGGAATCTGCGTGATGTTTGTTGTAGAAATAAAACAAAATTTATCTTGAATTAAAAAAAAAAAAAGTAGAATTCGAATGTTGACCATGTTAGAGAAATAAATAAGAAACTCCCTTTCTTTAGTTCTCCGTAAAAGAAAACTATTGAGATGAACATTTGTCTGTCCGTCCTCACTTTTCTGTCCAAACTCAGATCTTGAAAACTACTGGGGATAGATGGGTGCAAATTGTTATGTTGATCGTCCACCCTCCAATCATTATCAGTCATACCAAATAGCAGTCCTCTAGCCTCACTAGTTTTACTTTTATTTAAGGTTAAAGCTACCCATGATCATGTACCTGACACCGCTATAGGTGCTATCAACGCAGGTTACCACCAGGCTGTGGATAAAAGTTTCATGGGCCGTGGCTGAGAGTTTGTTGCGGCATTATACGCTGCACAGAAAACTCGATTGAGCTGAAGAAATTTCGGTACATTTTCTATTCGTTATTTTAGAAAATTGCTAATGAGATTCTATGACAAATTAAGCAATTACTGAAATAACCTTTTAAAAATAGATTATGTATATATTTATAATAGTTGAACTATCATGTTGAAAAAACAAATCTTCATTGACCTTGATTGTAAACCTCTCACTCAAAATATTATTCCTTAAAATATTAAGTAACAATAAGCCCATAGAAATTATAATAATAGTTTCAAATTCTCTTTCCTAAAATTCATTAAATTTTGTTTTTTCTTTAGCACCTTTCGTGTTTTAAGAGCTTTGCTGTCCTTATAAGATAAAAAAAAATAAACAGCAGAAGTAGGACTTTTTATCGCCATTTTCCAAAGCCTCAAGACAAGACTAAATGAATAGAAAATTATATAGCTTAGTAAAGAGTCTTAACAATCAAAGAAATTTACATGTATTAAGCAGGCAATTTTACGAATCATCCAGGTCCTGAGAGACAATGATGCAAGATGGAAAGAAAAAGAGCTCCCCTCGTGAAGGAGGGAAGAATTACAATGGTCAGACTAAAAGGAGCAGGACGGAAGTAGCAGAGATTGACAGGAAGGACAATGAAAAAATCGTCACCAAGCTGGGAAACCCAAGATTTGTGACATCAGCTAAGTGAATATGAGAAAAGTGATCCAAAATCGTTACGATGATGTCTGTGCAGAGAAGCGATTTTCACTGTGAAAGACTTTCAAACAGACAGGAATTTGATGCACAACATATTATGTTCCTTGTAGCGGCTGCTGATATGACGAACTGCCTTTAAATCGGTACAGCCGAGTATGGAACCAAAAGTACAAACCATTTATATATATATATATATATATATATATATATATATATATATATATATATATATATATATATATACATACATATACATATATATATAAGAAGAGGTGCTCCTACGCCAATAGTTACTAGAGTGTGATAAAGAGAACTAACAATGAAAAAAAAACTATTTTTAAATAGATTTGATAACAAGTATACCGTTTATTCTCCGTAAAAACTACTCAAGGTTAGTAAATTACTCAGTAATAAAGAAAGAGCTACTCAATCAATATTATTATGATCAGTTGAAATTATGATATACCTATCTATCTATCTATCTATCTAGTTTTAAAAGGTGCTTCGACTCATAATGGACAAAAGCAACAACACAATCACCATACAAAGAATATTCCATTAAGAAGGATTTTCATATCTCAAGAAAAAAGAAAAGAATGATGGTATTGATAAATGTAGATATGCAACTGAACAAACAAAGGAAATCATTTATTGAAACAAATAATGAAAAGAGTTTTTCCAGCGCCACTTGAGGTCACGAGGACAATATAAAGTTAAAAGCACATTACCCTCTATCCGGGGTGAAAGGCGAGCGATAAAGGAAGATCAAATCTCTGCTGGTAATCGTGCGAATGTCTTGAAATTGTCGAGGGCTTCCAAGTTACGCCATAAGTAGTCACCTCCGACCTCTTCTCTATTCACGGCTTTACATTTTATTCCTTTACCAAGTTTGCAGGAACTTGGGAAACTAAGAAAACTAATATAATTTTGTTCATTTTTCTTTTTGAGTAATTCATGGTTGCCTTTTTTTCTACAATTCTTACTTTATATACACATGTAAATTACACACACACACATACATACATCATACATATATATATATATATATATATATATATATATATATATATATATATATATCTATATATATATATCTATATCTATATCTAATATATATATATATATATAAAATATATATGATATATATTATATATATATATATATATATATGTCGATTAAATAATATATATATTTATATATATATATATATATATATATATATATATATACATATATATATAACCATGATTATATATATATATCTATATAGATATAGATATATATATATATATATATATATACATATATATATATACATATATATCAATATATATTATATAGATATTATATATATATAATATATACTATATATTACATATATATATATAAAATGTGAGTGTAAATTTACATGTAATTTACAATAAATGCATTCCTTTGTTTGCTCAGTTACTATCTACTACATTTTTCAGGTATTTTTATTTTTAGTCTAATTATACCATTAACCGATGCTTTTTCTTTGATATATGTGAAATGATCTGAATAATGTGGCTGATGCGCTATGTCTTGGTTACTGAGTAATATATCACTCTGAGTAGTCTTTTACGGAGAATAAAACTAGTTACCAAATCAATTTCAAAATTAGTTTTTTTTTTTATCACACTAATATCTATTCTCGTGGGAGCACCTCTTTTTATGTAAATAGTTTGTACTTTTGGTTCCTTACTCAGCTGTACCGATTTAAAGTCAGTTCGTCACATCAGCAGCCGCCACAAAGAACTCAATGTTTTCTGCATCAAATTCCTGTGTTTTAAACTCTTCACAGTGGAAATCGCTCTTCTGCAGAAACATCATCGTAACGATTTTAGACACCTTTTCTCGTACTCACTCTGTTCATGTCACATTTCTTGGGTTGGCCAGTTTGGTGACGTTATTTTTTTTTTTTTTTTTTTTTTTACTCAGCCTCTGTCAAACTCTGCTACTCTCCTGCTCCTTTTAGTCTGACCCTTGTAATTCTTCCCTCATTCACGAGGGGAGCTATTTATCCTTCCATCTCGCATTATTTTCCCTACGGTAAAATTTCAGTCTGGCTGGAAACTGGTAACATTTGCTTTAACACATGTAAATTTCCTTGATTAGTAAGACTCTCTTCCTAGTCATATATTTTCTGTCTGCTTAGTCTTCTCTTGAAGCTTTGGAAAATAAGCGACACCAAGTCCTACTTCTGCCCTTTTATAACATTCTGCGGTGTTTACATGCATCCGATTTTCGCAGTTGCGAAGGGGAAAATCGTCTATTTTGTATTAGGCCGAACAGATTCTTGAAACAGGAAAGATCTAATGAAAAAATATTACTGCAGGAAACAGACTCTTAAACCAATATCAACATTTCCATGAGATCATTGTTACTTAATAGTTCAAGTAATAATATTTTGAGTGAGAGGGTTACCAACAACGTCAGTTGTATAGGTTTGTCTTTTACAACATGATAGTTTAACTATCATATACATAATTTTTTTAATAAGTTTTAATAAGCTTAGAATGATGATTTTACTAAATGTCACTTTTCGCTGCTATTGGTGGAGGTATCTGTATCCGATCAGTCTTTTCTCTACTATTATTATTCCTTCGACAAATTAAAGTCAGAACGAATGTCCAACTCTGGTCGCTGCTGGTGAGACGGAGGGTGAAGAAAATCTCGTGGAAATCCTAAGGAGGAATTATGGAGGTAAAAGGGCCGATTGCAGTAACTACTTGATGCCAGAGTCAAAACGTCTTTCCATTCATAATAATTAGATTCAAAAGTTCGTTTCAGGACACCAGTGCAGTTCAGAATTACTGGTAACGTTTGAGTCTTATTAGTTGATGGATAATTATAAGAATCATAATTTGAGTAAACGCATGAGAGCAATTTTTTTTCTAAAACGGTATTATTTGCTAAAGGAGGCTAAGGTTATGAATACACACAAATACAGATATGCTAGACTTTTTGTTCTATCATTTCTAACAAGGAAAATAATAATCTATCAGGAATAGCAACTTTAGATTCCATTCCTCGCTTGAAAAATGTGTGTAACATGTGAAGATTTGTTGAATAAAGAATCACTCCTCTCTCTCTCTCTCTCTCTCTCTCTCTCTCTCTCTCTCTCTCTTCTGCTACCATAATGGTATATCAGATTAATCATATGTATATTTTAATCCAGTTCAGCGTCACTAACTAAACTTTATCTTTTTTATTTTTTTGAGGGGAGAGACAGGGAGAAAGATTCCAAATATGCCGACTAATTTCAAATTCCCCAAAAACATCCACAGTTCCACTTTTTTATATTCTTATGTCTTTCGAGTTGAATGTTCTAGGATTTTGTGATAAAGCTTGGAATGGAAGACAAGCCTGACACAAAAGTAGAAGATGACAATTTGGTCCACCACAGCTAAGGCTGAAAAATTCTAGCAAGTTTCCCCTCCAAGGACCTATTGCGATTTCTCTCAGCTCTTTAGTAAATTTTATTTACAGCAGAGCAAAACTCAACAAAAACTGTATAAATTTCGTGTGACAGATTTCGTCTCCATGTGTTGAATTTGGTGTGTTTGTCATGGTAAACTCGGCTACAAGTAATATCAAACCAAATCTGCATGGGTCCTAATCTGAATGAACTTCCTAAGGACATCCCTTACTAATATAACAATCTCCATCTTATTTATCTTTTCCTTAGGATCTGGATCTGATAAGCTTTTGAAATATTAAGTGCCCAACAAGCTTCAATAATGTAATCCCAATTGGATCTAGATTTCTACTAGACTGTTTTTCCAATAGTGCTATTATGAATACTGACTGAGAGATGAAGTCATCTCGATAGAAAATGATCAGGAGGGCCTACTATATACTATGTATCAGACCCTAACAGGCGATGTCTTCAGAGCTGCTACTAATTATTCTTAGCAATATTGTTTGGCATGAGGTTACTGGACCCCTGTCTTTTCCATATTTGTATGCAACCCGTAACAGTCGAATATACATCTTGATTCACTGCTTAATTCAACAGGACACAGGGTCTTTAACAAAAACGGTCTCAAAGACTGTGTGTGTACGGAAATCATCATACTACATGATTTAAACCCATTTATGTATTATCACTGAAATTATTGTAGAAAATTTGCGTTACATAATCAAGTGATGATAATTTTCCTTATACCTTATTGCCTCTATAGATGTTTATATTCAGGTGCATTTTCTGAATATTTATTATATAATAATTCCTTGCCTGTGAAGGCCATTATTTATACTTGGTATGAACTTTGTCTTTAGCACAATCATTTTCTTCATGGTGTCAGAGGATTATTCACCTATGATTAATATATAACTTGTGATAACAGCTTAAAACTTCGGCAACATGAGGAAAAAAGAAATCAGCATAAGAAAACTATAGTACTTATCAATAAAAGGAGATTTTGAAAAATGGATAAAGGTAGAGATCAATGAGTGACTAGAATCATGTAATGTAATGGAACTTTTACTTAGACACTGATACAGGAGAAGGCGAGAGGAACTAACAACAATATCGTCTGGACTCAGCTAACTTCAAGAATAATTCTCTGCATTCATCTCGTCGATATTTGTCTCGTGGTCATTGGGCGGAGGATTTCACTTCTACAATTCTTTGCTTTTGGGAGATGAATGTACCGAGTTGATGAAGTGCTAGATGATAAGTCAAGTAGAATTGGATTAAACTTGAATAGACAGCGAGTTGTGCTTGCATGTTTCGAGCCTTAACCTCTGTCTTTACACACTCCATAAGAAAACGGATAAAAAATGCGCCGCATAATGCTGTATCAACTCTCAACCAGGGCCCTAAGAAACTCTCAGCCGCGGCCCATGTAACTTTCTGACCCGGCCCGGTGGTGCCTATGTTGTTATCATCTATATCGTTATGCCAGACGCACGATCATGATTAAATTTAACCTTAGATAGAATAAAATCTACTTAGGCTAGAGGGTTGAAATTTGGTTTGTATGATGATTGGAAAGTGGATGGTCAACATACCAATTTGCAGCCCTCTAGCCTCAGCAGTTTTTAAGATCTGAGGGCGGAATTAACAAGTGCGGACGGACAGACAAATAGCATCTCAATTGTTTTCTTTTAGAGTAAACTAAAAGCTGAGAGGAAGTACCTTATTTTATGCTTGCTCTTTGATGCGAATTACTTATTCTCTTATATCGATATTAAATTTCTTTTCTGTTGATAGATTGTACGATTTATTCATTAATAAGTCATTATAAAAGTTATATTTCTTTCTCTCTTAAGCAGAAAGAGGAACTTCCATAAGCAATGCATCGTAAAAGGCTGAATAATTCCAATAAAGCAAGAGCTAAATTCCTTTTCAGATGGAGTAATCTCATGAAATCCCTTCACTATTTCTAAGGCTATTTTCTGGCACCTATGATGTACTACATCCATGGGAAATTCAACAGTCCCCTTGTTATTGATTACTTTTGGATTACACATAATCTCATCTCTTCTCTTGCTAGAAAAAAGAGGATTTTCCTTCTTCTCCATATTATGGAATAAAACTAATTCTTTCGGAAATAAAACGGAACTAATCTGAATGAGCTTGGCGAAAATGTTCTACCCGATTCTCCATATAATCGAGATCTAATATTTACTCGTGACTTCTCTCTCTCTCTCTCTCTCTCTCTCTCTCTCTCTCTCTCTCTCTGCATTTCTCGCTCACTCTGACAGAGATATTTAGTGTCAACGGTTCCATTGTACCAATATGGACATTCCTGGAAAAGCACTCTTCATTCTATTCTTCTAGGGGTGAATACGTGCGGGTGGGGAGGAAGTCCTACATTGTTAGTTTGAGACACGGGATTATCGAGGCAACTGTGAATCTCTAAAGTTTAGGCATTTTACGGTTTTCGCTTTCCTCTGGGTATATCCTAGAGAAACAACTTGACGTTATTTGCCATCATAGTACTGAGAAGCTTCAAGTTATTCTTTAGCGTATTATGAACACTTTTGTGATAAAAAAAAATTGGTTAAGATACCTGATCCAGTAACCACATTGGAACTAATATCAATCATGAAAATTGAAGCTTTAAGACCCGAGAACTAATGCACGAATATGTGAGGATTAAGATTTCACGTTGAGTATTTTTTCCTTCCTTCACTAATTTGATAACAAGTGACGTATTACCTAGAAAATACATTGCCTACAAAATCATGGTCCTTTGTTTACCAGCTGTATTTTAGGTATTATTTCCCCGTTCCTTTCCTTGACTGATTTTCACAGGATAAATGAAATTAACAGTAACCATAACGATTCCCCCTTAATCGGAGAGAGCAGGCATTTCTGAAAAAATGTTGTAGCAATTTCCACGATTTCATGTGCATTCAGTCGAATTCAAAGCGATCTATTGTCTCATCAACGTGACGGATTTATTGTTCTGTGTGTTTTATGATATATCGGAAAACAGAACGCTTAATGCGAGCAAGTGTGGGCCGAAGAGGAAGAAAATGAAGAAAGGATTAACTTCTAAAAATATCTAATGCTAAAGGGTTTCCTTTTTTCAAGTTCTCTAGAAGCTTATTCCCTTCTATGAAAATCTGTTGGACATTCTGCACTTTTCATTGATGGACTCTCAAGCAATGACGGTAAATATTAACAACTTTGGCCTTTCTTGATAATTAGTGGTTGGCTCATTTATGATGCTTTATAATAAAAAAAAAAAAAAAAAAAAAAAAAAAAAAACTGCTGACAGTTTCCACTTTGAATGAAAAGCTTGAATTCCAGAAAAGAATCTTCATTTTGACACCTTAATTAATGTGTATAAAGTTTAGAATATATAATGTATGATTCTGCGACTAAATAATGAGAATATCAAAACAAATCAATGAGACAGTAATTCAACCGTGGCATATATAATAAACGAGTTTTTAAGTCCAATAGATACTCGCTTAAACAAAATGAAACAAAACTGCTAACAGGCAACTGCCCCTACCCTTGTTTGTGGCAGAATTTCTCTGAAAATGCAAGCTAGGCAAATGAATCCCCGTAGATACAAAAATATACTTTTTATTTCCCAAATTAGCTAACATTAAAATGAAACAAAATCAATTAATAAAAATGGAATAAAATGAATTAACTCTGACCAAAAACCGTTTAACTGTCGTTTCCTCTCTAAATCATTTTTATTATGTCCGACCAACCACAACATTATAATTAGTCAATATATCTTAGAGATTCCATTTTTCTAAATGGTGAATTTGAACCCATGTGAAATAAAGATACCACAATTATTACACCACTTTACCCATGAAAGTTAATCAATAAGAATGTGCATTGCACCACACTTCTCTTTCTCCAACATTAATTATCACTTAAAAGGTTAACTTTTTCAAAGTTCTTTCTTACGTTACCTTATTCGATGAGTCTGCAACACCTCCCAATATCTCTACCCTGTCACAAGTAATCAATGAGTGCCCTCTCTTATCCTTATTTCTCATCACCAAAGCCATATATCGTTTGCTACGAACACACATGCAGACACGCCCTGCGTGGCACCCAGCAAACACGGATGCTCCATGTCCAAGGCATGTGATTTCCGAGGCGCCACCGACCTCAAATTGCATTGGTCATCTTTCCTGGCTGTTTTTCATTTCAGCATTCTTCGAGGAATCCAGCGCTTGTCTCTAAGCAACCTGTCTCGAACCGGAAAGAGCTGAGATTAACAATTCTCTACCTCCCCTTTTAAGATATATATTCCAGGAGGATAGAGCAACATAAGTATGCTACTTTAACACGACAGTGAATTATTGCAAAAGTACAAAGATACATATTTTTTCAAGTTATAATTATTATGAATATTGTCAGGCTTCCAATTTTGGCACTAAAGTTTCCAATGGAAGTGCAAACAGAACATTACCATATAAAAGAAAACACACAAGAGAATACCGTTCTCTCACTAACAACTTTGAATTTGTGTGTTTCGTATGTGTGTTTTTTAATTCTTTATGAAAATTATTTTGATCGCTAAAATATTAAAAATCTTAACAAGTGTTTGAGCATTTTTCCATATATATATTTTTTATAAATAATAATGTGTTATGGAATTATCCATCTATGGTCTACGATAAGAGAAAAGCAAGAATTGTTTCCTATCTAAAATGAAAAATTATCAAAGATTAAAAAATTAGGGGTGATATATTGAAGGAAGATCTTTTTGAAATTCAATCGCCTTCTGTAGAAAATCTTAGCTTGATGTATGATACCAATGGAATATTATTGGGTCTTTCTCCTCTAGATCGAGAACGTTACAAGGGTTTTCGAACCGTGAGAATGAGCCCAGGACAGGGTTCAAAAGCTCTGAATATTTTTGCGAACCTGATATACAGGAATGGTATTTTTATAAGAATAAATGGACTCCTAACATTTCCTTCAATATCCTGAGTTGATTCGTCTTACCAAGCTCCATCGGGTCTTTCTTTGACTTCGACAGTTTATGAGAAAAAGCTTCTGTGAAATGAAAATTCTCCCTTCTGGTTTTTTTTAGCTATAATGGGATACTTTCGAAATCTTTTCCTTAACTACAACTGTTTGGGTGACATGCTAGATTCCTTCAAGACATTTAACTGTTTTAAATACTGAATCAGCTGTTGTGTAAGTATGTCAAGACTACATATTGGTAATGGTTTAGCAATATCCACGAACTTTTTTTACCTTCCCCCCACCCCCCACACTCCTCTCTCTCTCTCTCTCTCTCTCTCTCTCGTCCTCCTCTCTCTCTCTCTCTCTCTATCTCTCTCTCTCTCTCTCTCTCTCTCTCTCTCTCAATTCCTCCTTTATGTAAAGCATAAGCATTGCTTAAAGTGCATATCATTGAAAAGAAGGCTTGTATCTCATGCTGGAAGGTATTTTTGTCAAAGAGGTGGTATGTATGACTGATGTGGTCACTTTGGATAATGCATACAAAGAAATACATGGCTAAAAATAGATTAGTTCTTTTGTTGAGAGGAGAAAAGTAAAAATAGTCATATGAAAAGTAAAAAAAAATGTCTTATTTTCCATCGTTTAAGCAAAAACAAATAAATTCCTCAATCCTATATTCGAACATACTGTGCCTAGATACCGTCATACATGAATTAATATTGTGGAAAATGTATCACAATGAAATACTTCAGCACTTCAGGAATAACGCATATCATCTCCATCCACATTATGCAATTAACTTGCACTTTTTTAATTAACAGCCAATCAGCGATTGTAAGTGTTTCCAAAGCTATCGGGCAAACTCGTGTAATCACGAGTTTCAGATAGAACATTCGAAAACTTAAATTTGTGAGTTTATTTCATGGACTACAGACGCTTTCATTTTTATTATCAAAGGCAGTTTATAAGGGTATGCTGAACTAAATATGAACATTTGATAGAAATTATTTCTGGGAAATGAAATTCATAAAAAAAGTTATAATTTCATAAATATTCTTGCATATTTTGCGTAAAATAAGAGAGAGAGAGAGAGAGAGAGAGAGAGAGAGAGAGAGAGAGAGAGAGAGAGAGTAATTACAATTTTGAGAATGAGTAGACTGCGTGTAGGGTCAGCGCTCTTACTTTTTAAAATCTTGAATCATACAAAACCTCTGGTGAAAATGAAGGGTATGTTGCAGAAGGCAAGTCGTCATAAAGCGACCGTTGGACGCTGGAATGAAAGCTTAATTACTTTAGACGAAGAGCACAAGGTGAATATTTGGACAGCAGATAATTTCTTACTTACCAAAAATATGAAAGCAAATGAAAGTCGTTAAGAAAACGTTAAAATATATCAATATTTATGCTGATAATATCTAAAAAAACTATTACTACCCTATAAAGGCCACATCTATGCTTATTGATAACGGAGTTAAGGAATGACTGCACACATACTTTTTTCAGTTATAAGGACATGTTAATATAAATAACTCTCTCAGTCACACCATCGAGCGCATATTAAATCAACAAAGATTCGCTTATTTTGAACATTGACTCTGAAAAAGATACCATTGTTACAAAATATTATGACAATTTTACAGAAAAGACTTAGTACTTGCTTGAGAATAATTCGCTTGTTACGAAACTAGCAAACGAGAGAGAGAGAGGGCGGAGAATCCAGACTTTAAAAGACTAAGAAGATTAAAAGAAACCCTGAAAGCATAAAAAGTATTTGGTTTGCAAATCCTGCCAAGAAAATGAAGAAGCAATAAATATTAATGTGAGTTGAAACACCAAAAGGAGAAAAACAGACAAAAGGAAAGAAATTTTAGAAGAGGGAAAGAATCTCTGTAGAGAGGAAACGGATCTTCATAGTGTAATTTTGAAGTTTATTCACCAACAGTAAGGAAAAATTAATTATTTATTGTCACAGAAAAAAAAAAAAAAGAAAATCCGTGGAGATTTCTTACCATTTTTAACTTACTTGAGCAAAGGAAAACCCGTCGATCTTTCAGTGGAAATGGTCGATGAAGAAAAACGAAGAAATTTTTGAGATGTAAAGAAAGTAGCTTAGAAAATAGTAACAGCTTAAATGGTTGTTAGATCCATAGTTGAAACATTTCGGTCGTTAGATGTAGGGTGGCTGAAGAAAGGGGAAAGGAAAATATTTTGGGGGGAGAGATGAGTTAATACCCTATCCATGGATTGAATAATATCAGAGTAATTTTCAGGAGGCCGCTGTGTGAGTAACTCATCGGGGAGGAAAACGTTATATTGTTTGTAGATTTCATCAAAATTAGCTCTTAACAAATCCCATCTGCCTTTCTGTTTTCTCGGATCATAACTTTCTGGGAGAACTGGATTTTTACTTAGGATGTCGTAGAGGTCTATTGTAGTTAAGAGCAACTTGGTATACTTTTGTTCTTCTGGGCTGACAGGCAACTTCGAGGTTTGAGGTTTGATAACCGGATTTAAAGTAGGAAGGGAAGAGGCTTGAGGTGCAGAATTGGGGTTGCAGACTGCTCAGTCTGAGTTCCTGTATCGACACATAAATCAGGAACTGCTTCAGTTCGAGTCTATATATCGACAGGCACAACAGGCGCTGCTTCAACCACTTGTTTGATGTTTTCTATCCTTGATTCTGGCATTGTGGCTGGATTATGCCCTGAGTGGTGGTTTTGATAGTTAGCTTTTGCTTTGAACTGTGCAATGCGGGATAAACTGGCACTGCATCGTTGGAACCACGCATGGTGACACTCAGAACACATGGTGTTGTGTGTTCCCCTTTTTTCGATTTCTCAAAACAGAACTTGGAATCGTGCTTCAGTACAGACGGCTCAGATTGTCATCAAAGTGGCACAATTGGTACGTAACACATTCCAAGAGACTAAGAGCACTTATAGCCAACAAGAATGCTATACATTTAGCTTTGTCTACTAAGGCAATATCATTTTAAAGCATGGCTCCTTTTTACATTGTTATTTTTAATTTACTTGTTTTATTAAATATCCATCCATAGTCTATATATGTTTGTGGAATTTCCATTGTTCTCTGAGGAGTTCTATATTGTATGTAATTTTGTTTATTCTTTAAGGAGAATTACTCATTTCCCTGATTCTATCCTTTTGATTTACATTAATATTCTCTAAGGAGAAATTCATATACGATCACCAACTGCAAGTATTATCCAAAGGTAATGATTATTATATAATTAACCCTAATGGCACAGGGCCAATTACTTTACAAAATGGTAGGGTTGATAACACCCCTACGAATGCGTTATGTCGTCCCTTCAGGGCAAACTAATAGCATGTGTCGCCTTAAGTTAAGCTTTACTATTAACAATTCTATGTTAAAGTTAGAATAAGTTTTATGTTTAGTGACAATGAGTTACATAAAGGGTAATAAATCATTTATTGTAATCTAGTCAGTATCTCAGGTTAGATAAATTTTCATTATGTTAGGTTTATTATTTAGTTCATTTCTGAGAAGGAAATATTTCCAGTAATTGTTAGCTCTCTGAGAGTAGAGCAATATTGTGGCTTTGCTTTTTTCTGACTATTGTTTTAAAGAATTTTTAGTTTGTTATTTAGTTAGGTCACATTGCCTTGTTCTTTCATATATTGAAACATTTTTTATTAGAATTTTGCGAGCCCAGTAAAACAATGTTTATTGTCTGTTGGCATTTATCCGTCACAGAGTTTCAGTAACTTTAGATCTTGTATTATTAGATATCTCTCAAGGGTGTGGAAGTGAGTTGACTCTCAATGTAAATGGCTTTGTCTACGTCATTTCAACTATTTAGGGTTGGAATGACTCTTAAGTTGGGGAGGTATTATATATCAAAGTCACTCCAAATTCGTGTTAAATGATAATGATATAATAATCAAAAGCAGAAATGACTCATCCTCCACTAACCCGTGAGATGTCTGTGATTCACCCTGTCTTCCCAAGCCCTGTATGTTGACGCCTCGCTCTCTCAGGTAACTCCATGAGTCAGCCGAGAGACGCCAGGTGTAGCTGCCTGCCGCTATCTTGAACTCAAGAACACATGTTCACCACGAGGGTCATGGGTCACCTGCTCACCACGTAAAGGGATGCCTTGGAAGTAGCCTGGAGGCCATAGAAGGGCTTGACACCAGACGGACAATCTTCGACCCGTTTACACCGACATTGAAGAACGTGCCCACCTGGGACAGTCCACCCCTCCACCACCCTCTTTCTTTCTGTGCCTTCCTGGACTGCCACACAATACAATCTCCATTTGCAGTGTTTCCTCCATGTTCCCCCCTTTTAACTTTGAGAAGGTACAGTAAGAGCGAGTGTTGTGGAGTCAGGCCCTTTCTATTCTCATACTGCTTATGTTCTTTCCTCTTGAGCGATTTCTCTGTCAACACCCCCACCCCCATTGTAATACCTTAACTAATTTGTCACTGTGTGGGATTTCTTTTTTCTTTCCTCTTCAGACGGATCTGGCAGATTCTATGGGAACTTATCTGGTAGTTTCCTTGTAATGGTGTTATGGGAGAGACTTATGACTTTTGATTACCTATCTTATGACTGATGTCTAGTTATTACAGAGAAATGGGTGGACGGGTTTGCTTCTTGGTCAGTTAATCATTTTGTTCTTTCAGGATTTGACCTGTCAGTCAATCATTTTGTTCTTTGAGAATTCAATTTATTTAGTTAGTCCTTCTGTTTTTAAATAAATATATTTTTTATAATCATTAATCTAAATTAACCACCTAGGAGTTTTGGTTTGTGAGTTACGAGAGAGAGATGAGAGGTCGGTTGGTTGAAAGAGAGAGAGAGAGAGAAAGGTCACACAGTGCCTTACTGCTCAAGGCATGCTACCGTATGGCAGTTGCCATTTTCCAGTTATCATTTTCGATCAGGCAAGTTTAACATCCCTCATCCTCTCTGAGGGTGGATAACATATGGACATGTCTTTCTTTATTTATAGTAGCTGCATTGACATGACAGGCATTTTAGTCAGTGACTTTCGCTACACGGTCCCTTTGTATTTCAGTTTTGGAAGATTTATAGGGAAAACCGTTTTTGGAAGATGGAGGACCATTTCCCCTTCGGTGTCACGAGTTTAAACGGTAAAAACGACGGACCAGTGAAAGAGATTTATCGCAGCATCCAAGAGATGCAACTCCATTTGTGATAGCTTTATTCGATTTGGGTTCCAGTGGATTGACGGGACATCAAGAGACCAGAGAGAGAGAGAGAGATAGGGAGAAATTGCCTTTGAAATCACTTTCGATTGATTTGTTCGCTGGAGTTAATCTGTCTCCTGTCTATAAGGCTTTTCTTTCTTTGATGATCCCTTTTGTCTATTATTTAACATTGTTTTAAAATTTTCATTAAACTTTAATGACTCTGTTCTTGACTCAAAAATATTTCTTCAAATAACCGTCATTTGATGTCGTTATTGCCAGAATGACTTTCAACTTTACCTTTTCAAAACTCCAGCTCGTAATATTTAGAGACATTATTCCCCGCAGGATCCTTTTGGGTCCCGCGGACACTTGACAAATAAAATTCATCTCGAAAACAGGGACTCATTGCAACGTAAAAAGTCAAGACGCTGAGCAGGTTCCTTCATCAGACTCGGCTCTCGTAGGGACACCAGTAAAATTCGTCTGCACGAATGTTGGCCTACAGAAACTGACCCTCACACTTTGCACTTTGATATTAACGCCAAATAAAATTCGGGATACGGATTTTCTTCGTAGTTTACACCAAATTTCTATCTCAACTTATTGGATGAAATTCTGTTCATGTTTCAATAATGATTACAAACATAATGAAAGCTCTCGATAAGCTATATGGCTCTGAGGATCTCGATAACTACCTAAATCAAGTGGATGGATCGTTGGCTAATGACAAGCGTTATGATAAAATCATTACAGTTCGTTTATTACCTTTTTTATTCATCTATTATTATTATTATTATCATTATTATTATTATTATTATTATTATTATTATTATTATTATTATTATTATTATTATTATTATTATTAGAGATAATGGCTATTTCAGCCGTGTTTATTTAGTTTTGATAAAAGTTTCTCTATTCTTTTAATTACTGACTTTTCTTCTGTACTCAAAGTGGTTATTAATGCTAAATGGGGGATTCAAGTAAAGAACGTGATATTTGTCAACTTGAATATATCATACAGAACTTAAATACAAAGAATACGCGGCTACAATAGCCATTATTTTCCATACAACATGCATTAATGAAGGTCTTCTTCCAGCATATATTATTATTATTATTATTATTATTATTATTATTATTATTATTATTATTATTATTATTATTATTATTATTATTATTATTATTGTTGTTGTTATTATTATTATTATTATTTTTTTTTTTTTTTTGCTCTATCACAGTCCTCCAATTCGACTGGGTGGTATTTATAGTGTGGGTTTCCGGGTTGCATCCTGCCTCCTTAGGAGTCCATCACTCTTCTTACTATGTGTGCCGTTTCTAGGATCACACTCTTCTGCATGAGTCCTGGAGCTACTTCAGCCTCTAGTTTTTCTAGATTCCTTTTCAGGAATCTTGGGATCGTGCCTAGTGCTCCTATGATTATGGGTACGATTTCCACTGGCATATCCCATATCCTTCTTATTTCTATTTTCAGATCTTGAAATCTGTTATTCCAATTTTTTTCCCTCCTTCTTTTTTTTCCCTCTTTTTTTTTCAAGCTCTGGTGTCCCATGGTATTGCGACATCAATGAGTGATACTTTCTTCTTGACCTTGTCAATCAACGTCACGTCTGGTCTGTTTGCACGTATCACCCTATCCGTTTCTGATACCATAGTCCCAGAGGATCTTTGCCTGATCGTTTTCTATCACTCCTTCAGGTTGGTGCTCGTACCACTTATTACTGCAAGGTAGCTGATGTTTCTTGCACAGGCTCCAGTGGAGGGCTTTTGCCACTGAATCATGCCTCTTTTTGTACTGGTTCTGTGCAAGTGCCGGGCATTCACTTGCTATGTGGTTTATGGTTTCACTTTTCGTATTGCACTTCCTACATATGGGAGAGATGTTATTTCCGTCTATCGTACTTTGAACATATCTGGTTCTTAGGGCCTGATCTTGTGCCGCTGTTATCATTCCTTCAGTTTCCTTCTTTAGCTCTCCCCTCTGTAGCCATTGCCAACTGTCATCGCTGGCTAGTTCTTTAGTCTGTCTCATGTATTGTCCGTGCATTGGTTTGTTGTGCCAGTCCTCTGTTCTTTCTGTCTTTCTCCTGTCCCTCTGTATATTTCTGGGTCTTCGTCTGCTTTTATTAGTCCTTCTTCCCATGCACTCTTTAGCCACTCGTCTTCACTGGTTTTCAGATATTGCCCCAGTGCTCTGTTTTCGATGTTGACGCAGTCCTCTATACTTAGTAGTCCTCTCCCTCCTTCCTTTCGTGTTATGTATAGTCTGTCCGTATTTGCTCTTGGGTGTAGTGCTTTGTGTATTGTCATATGTTTCCTGGTTTTCTGATCTATGCTGCGGAGTTCTGCCTTCGTCCATTCCACTATTCCTGCGCTGTGTGTGATACTGGCACTGTCCATGTGTTATGGCTTTTATCATATTTCTTCCGGCGTTGAGTTTTGACTTGAGTATCACCTTGAGTCTCTGCATATATTCTTTCCTGATCGTGTCCTTCATCTCTTGGTGTTTTATATCTCCTCCTTCCATTATTCCCAGGTATTTGTATCCTGTCTCATCTATGTGTTTGATGTTTTGTTCTCCCATCTGGTAGCTTTATCCCTTCAGTTCTCGTTACTTTGCCTTTTGTATGTTGACTAAGGCGCATTTTTCTATTCCAAACTCCATCCTGATGTCCCCAGATACAATCCTTACAGTCTGGATTAGGGTATCTATTTCCTTGATGCTCTTACCATACAGCTTGATGTCGTCCATGAACATCAGATGGTTGATTCTGTTTGCCTCTTTTCTTGAGTTGGTACCCGGCATCCATCTTCTGTAGTACTTTTGTCATGGGAATCATAGCTACTACGAAGAGTAGTGGGGACAGTGAGTCGCCCTGGAAGATCCCTCTCCTGATATTAACCTCTGCTAGTCTTATTCCAGAGCTTGTAAGTATTGTATTCCAGTTGCGCATTGTATTTTTGAGGAAGCTGATGGTATTTTCCTCTGCCCTATATATTTTCAGGCATTCTATTAGCCATGTGTGTGGTATCATGTCGAAGGCTTTCTTATAGTCTATCCATGCCATGCTTAGGTTGGTTTTCCTTCTCCTACTGTTCTTCATTACCATTTTGTCTATCAGGAGCTGGTCTTTTGTGCCCCTACACTTCCTTCTGCAGCCTTTCTGTTGGTGGGGGATGGTGTTTGTCTCCTCTAGGTAGTTGTATAGCCTTTCACTGATGATACCTGTTAGTATCTTCCACATTATTGGTAGGCAGGTGATAGTTACTGGCTATATTTCCCTTACTCTTGTCTTTTTGTACTAAGGATGTTCTTCCTGTGGTCATCCATTTGGGTGCTTGGTGATTTGAGATACAATGCTGGAGTTGTTCTGCTATTCGTGGGTGTAGGGCCTTGAGTTTTTGAGCCAGTATCCATTGACTTCATCGGGACCTGGGGCTTTCCAGTTTGGCATTTTTTTTTTTCTTTAGTTGGGTGTCTGACTGTGTCTGTCGTGATCTCTGTGAATCTTTGTTTTATTCTCCCTGTTTCTTCTTCCTTGACTTCCTGGAGCCATGTTGCATGTTTGTTGTGTGATACCGGATTGCTCCATATGTTTTCCCAGAGTCTCTTACTTGGTTCGGCTTCGGGAATTTCTGGGTGGTTGTCTTCCCCTCTTAGTTGGCTGTATAGTCTTTTCTGGTTGGTTCCGAATAGTTTGTTCTGTTGGTATCCCTTATTCCTGTTCATGTACCGTTGGATCTTATGTGCTTTGGCCTTAAGCCTCTGTTTTACATCGTCTATTGTGTTGTTTAATCCCTCTCTTGTACTTTGTATTTCTCGTTGAGTTCCTCCCTTGTTTTCTTGCTTCTTAGCCTTTTTTCTGCCATCTCTTTCAGTTTACTCAAGTCAGATCTCATCACCATGATTTGCTTTTCCAGGCGCCTTTTCCAAGGAGGTTGCTGTTTTGGTTGCTGTTGGGTTGGTTGTGCTGGTGGTGTTGGTGTTCGAATTCCCATCAGTTCTGCTACTAATCTTGCTCCTGCATATGTCAAGTTATTTGTTTCTGTGATACTGGTGGTCTGTATTATGCCCAGTATTTCATTGACCTCACTTGTTTTCTCCCTTAATTTCTTGGTGTTGTAGGCTTTCATGGAGGGGATCTTTGTTCTCTCTGTATCTGGCTCCATCCATTGTCTAATCTTTTCTACCCATTCCGTCCTCTCTGTTACTTCGTCGGTGTTTCTTCGTGTGTCGTTGTTTGATACCTCATCCTCCCTGTCGTCTTCTGTGGCATCGTCTCTCAGTTCGTCTTCGTGTAATTCGTTGTCGTGTGACATTTCCCTTTCCAGTTCTTCTCTTTCTGTTGGGGAGAGCCAGTTCTTTTTCTTTATGTTCCTTGCTTGGTCTGCCAGCCTCTGCTCTGTTTGGGGGGTGTTTATTCCTCTCATTCCAGATGTTGACCAATCTTCTTCTATATCCTCTCTCCGTCGGGTTGCTTCTGATGTAGCATCTCCATATTTCCTTATTTTCTTCTCTTGTCCATTTCTTCCTTTTTGCCTCTGTAGCTCCAATCTCAGGCTGTTGATTATTGTCGTTGTGGTGATCAGTTGCTGGATGACGACCTCCAAGTACCTGACCGTCTTCCCCTTCAATTGGGTTGAATACCTGGTTGCCGGACGAAGCTCCTCTGTTGCCAGAGGTTCCATTTACGGCGTTGTCGTTTAATCCTTCATTTCTTTCCATCATTGCTGAGTTTTGCTATTTAACCCATAGCTGGACCCTACCCCATCAGGGATGGGTACTCATTTACAGCTGAGTAGACTGAGGAAATTATGGTAAAGATCCTTTCCCAAGGAATCAACGCCGAGGAGAGCGGTCACCCATCCAACGACTGACCAGAGCCAATGTTGCTTAACTTGACTGAAGTCTATTGACGACCTAACCCACTCCTCCACGGCGCCACATTTTATTATTATTATTATTATTATTATTATTATTATTATTATTATTATTATTATTATTATTATTATTTCAGTTGATGAAATCTTTTCACGTGAAACAAGCACACAGGGGCCATTGATTTGAGATTGAAGCTTCAAAAGAATATTGTTTTCAGCCTCCCACTGCAGAACCCACACTGTAGCAGTAACTGATCATGATACAGAGCTAGTGATTTTTCATTGCACTGGGGAGGCATGAACCTGCGACATCTGAGCAGCATTCCACAGCGCCAGCCACCATAGCAGAGGACCATTTCTCCTCATTTGAATAAGATTCAGATCAAGACTCTTAACAAATATATAAGAGTTCATTATCATTATTCAATCCCTCAAAAAAAATTATATTATAATATATATATATATATCTATATATATATATTGATATATATATATATATATATATATATATATATATACATATATATATATAGTATAAAATACTAATTAAAGTGATGTATTGTACGATCCGGATGAAAATCACAGAACTTAGTTAATTAGTAAACAATAAAAAAAAAATAGATCCTTCGCATGAAGACTGTTTGAATTTATTCCCTGTCTGATAATCCGTGGATAAGGTTTCGGATAGCTCTCATGAAAAAAAAAAATAACACTGAAATCAGATAAAGGGACCTAATTATAAATTCATTTTCTTGGTGAAGTAATGCAGAATTATTACAGAAAGAGCAGTAAGAATTGTTTTACTAGTTTAATTTAGTCTGTTTTCGCATTCTTCTGCTTTTTCAATTAAGCTTCAGTTTTGATTTTCACCCATTCTTCTCTTCTCAGTAGGTTCCCCTTCCCCCTTTTTCATGGTATAGTGTTTGTCAATGCTTTCCAATAACTTTCAACTAATTACCTTTCATTTATATTCTATCTCTCTTGTGAAGCACTTGAAATGTAGCAGATCTCCGTCAGAATATTTAAGTCAGCCTCTCTCTCTCTCTCTCTCTCTCTCTCTCTCTCTCTCCTCTCTCTCTCTTTCTTTCTCTTTCTTTCTCTCTCTCTCTCTCTCTCCCTCTGAATCAATGGGATGTGCATCGAATGTGTAATTACTGCAGTTGGTCTAGTTGTGGATGTGATATTGAAGACAAACGACATCGATGAGTAATTGAATTTGGAAGTATTTGCAGGTTGAGTAAGTTGAAAGTAAAAATGAACAAAAAAGTGGTTATTAAGACAAATTGAAACTAAGGAAACAAGGCGATGAATGTTATCATGATTCATGTAGGTATTTTGGAGCCAATATAAGACAGCAACAATAAAAAAAAGAGGTAAATCACGGAACAGGTAAGCC
>NC_061092.1:70342795-70365295 GCF_015104395.2 Macrobrachium nipponense
ATTTGCGTTCGTGAACTCTAGCATGTCCTGTCCTGCCGCCTCATCTCGGAATTGTTGAATCAGGAATCAGGAATTTGCCCATGCCTAAAATTGGTGTCTGATGGACATTTTGATTGAGAGAGAGTTTTAATAACACATTTTCAGTCTTTGTTTGGTGGTTCATGAATATCCACTGGATACCATTGACGCAAAGGGAGAGGGTTTCAATGATGCATATGGTTTGTGTGTGTGTGCGTGTGTGTGCGTGTGTGTGTATGCGTGTGTGTGTGTGTTAATGGGTGTTGATGCAAATACTTTTGCATCTTTTCCTCGTGGAAGTATTTTCAGCTTTGTATCATTGTTATAAATTACGATTTTGTGGTTCCTCTTTTACATTTTCTTTTGCCTATTCTTCTGTCTAGCTATTTCCTTAATGTATCTACTGAATACAGAAATAAACTCTGAGTCTCTTCAGTAGTTTTCTGTTCCTTCCTTCAGATGTTCGCAACATTTTTTCTAAATCTGTAAAGACTGATTCGCGTCTTCTCTAACAAAAGAAGAATTTGAGGAAATACTTTAATATTTTCATTTTCTTTTAGTGATGCAAAGGAGCTCGAGGATTCACATGATGCTAGAGATACTGAAATGAAGAAGCTAAACCATATAACTTCTATGATGGTTAAGAAGTAAAAAGTAGAAATCCAGGGTTTCTTGAGGAATGGAAATGAATCATTTTCTCATTTCTACCATTTCGCTGATTTTATAGCATAAAAGTAAAAAAAGAAAAAAAATGATCGTCAATCACTCCAAAAAAAAAAAAAATAAAATAAAAAAAATAAAAAAATAAAAAGCAAAAGAAGAGGTCTTGGTCTTTCAGAACGATTTTCCCATTTTCTTTCTTTCGAATTCTTTTTTGTTTGTTAAAGTCGAACCTCCAATGAGAGCGAAATGGCAATCATCCACTTTGCAACTGAGTTCGCCTTTTTGCTTCAAGAATCGGCGGCAGAAGCGATTCTCAAAGATAAACGAAACTATCTCAGCAACTTCGATACTTAGTGGAGTTTATATTACTAAACTAGTTTTCCGAGCGGGAATAGATGCTGGGAGAGAGACAGAGAGAAAGGAGACATCGAACCTCTGTCTCTAGGTAGAGACTACGTAAATTTTACCTAACCAAAACGTCACATAGCAAGAGTTGCCTTCGATAGAGATCATGAAATAGAGAGGAAATGTAAACCTGTATTTCTATCAAACATCACTTAATTTTCTATAGCAAAAAAATCATACCAACTCTTTCTCTAGAAATGAGATGAAAATGAAAGGAATCATTTGCTCCTATCTTACACGTCTTGGAACCAGACAGAGAAAGGAAATATTTACTACTCATAACTTCCTTGTCGCTGTGGTAACCGAGGATTATTATAACGGTCCTGTTTCTTTGTGATTGAGACGGCAATAGAAATCGGGTGCCTTAGGGAGGACTGCAATTTCGACAATCTGTTCTCTCTAACGTTTCTTGACTTTATCAGTTAGGATAATAATATATATAATTATATATATTTATAATATATTATATATATTAATATATATAATAATATATTATTATAAATATAATAATAAATATTAATACTGATTATATAATATTATATATGAATTATATAGATATATCTATATATTATATATAATTAAGATTCTAGTTCCCTGTGTAGACACACAACACATGTATTACTTACTGAGAGTTATAAGAAGGCCTTGGACAAGAACTAGATTCTTGAAAGAAAACTTTACGCCCGAAGGCCGCCTTCAGAGTAAAGGATAAATTGATGTAAACTCTAAGGGTTTAGTTTAAAATGAAATATATTTACATAACTAATTACGTGAATACCTTAAATAGCACCTGAAGGGTGATACGGACTCTTAAGGTCCGATAATTAATAGGTAATTAAGGAAGGTTGATTGTACATCAACTAAAACGTGGCCAAGCTTGACTGGACACGTAAATAAGACTTGAGTTTTAAGATAGATGATGGTTCCAGAGCACAGAGGGAGGGAATCCAGCACCCACAGAGGATCCCGATGGAATATCTGGAATAATGGTGGTTCTATAAACACAGGAGCGTTGCAGGTGGTGGTTGGTCGGGTGTGGTGGAGGCAAATTGCAAATCTCCCGATTTACTGATTGTGACTTTTACGTTATAGATCACTCAAGAGCAACGGCATTACTGAATCGCTTATGATGGAGAGTCACGTTCTTCACTGATGAGGGAATTGACAATCAATTACCGCTACTTACGCCATTTCCAGAAATCAATTATGGCAGCGAACGCTAATCACAATGGGTTATCTTAGCACACAAGAAAAAGTAATTCAAGCACAAAGGGGCTCTCACAGCATCCCGAATAACAATGGCAAATTAGTTAAGGTATAACAATGGGAAACCTCGATGCTGTTGTTCACAAGAGCGAAGAATATAAGCAGTATGAGAAACAGAAAGAACCTGACCACGCAACACTCGTTCTTACTGAACCTTCTTAAGGCACCGAGGGGAAAGATGGAGGAAACACTGCGAAAGGAGACTTTTTCTTGTGGCAGGCCGTGATAGGACAGAAAGAACATGTGTTCTTGAGTTCAAGAGCCAGGCGGTAACAGACAGGGCTTGGGAAGACAGGGTGAATCACAGACATCTCACCGTTTAGTGGAGGATGAGTCATTTCTGCTTTTGATTATTATATCATTATCATTTAACACGAATTTGGAGTGACTTTAATATATAATGCCTTCCCACCTTAAGAGTCATTCCAACACTAGATGGTTGAAATGGCGTAAACAAAGCCATTTACAATGAGAGTTAACTCACTTCCACACCCTTGAGTGAGATCTAATGACACAAGATCTAAAGTTACTGAAACCCTGTGACGGATAAATGCCAATAGACAGGCAATAAACATTTTTTTACTGGGCAATGTGACCTAACTAAATAACAAACTAAGAAATTGTCTTTAAAAATTCTTTAAAACAATAGTCAGAAATAAGCAAAGCCACAAAATTGCTCTACTCTCAGAGACCTAATAATTACTGGAAATATTTCCTTCTCAGAAATTAACTAAATAATAAAACGTAACATAATTGGAATATATCTAATCTGAGATACTAACTACATTAAAATAAATTATTTAATAATCATTATGTACTTCAGTGTCACTAAACATAAACCTTATTCTAACTTTAACATAGAAGGGTTAATAGTAAAGCTTAACTTAAGGCGACACACGCTATTAGTTTGCCCTGAAGGGACGATACAACACATTCGTAGGAGTGTTATTAACCCTACCATTTTGTAAGGTAATTGGCCCTGTGCCTTTAGGGTTAATTATATAATAATCATTACCTTTGGATAATCCTTGCAGTTGGTGATCAGTATATGAATTTCTCCTTAGAGAATATTACTGTAAATCAAAAGGATAGAATCAGGGAAATGGGTAATTCTCCTTAAAGAATAAACAAAATTACATACAATATGGACCTCAGAGAACATTGGAAATTCCACAAATATGTATAGAGTATGGAGGGATATTTAATCAAACAAGCGAATTAAAAATAATGTAAAAAGGAGCCATACTTTAAAATGATATTGCCTTAGTAGACAAAGCTAAATGTATAGCATTCTTGCTGGCTATAAGGGTTCTTAGTCTCTTGGAATGTCTTAGGTGCTAATTGTGAAACTTTGATGAGAATCTGCGCCGTCTATAGTGAGAAGCACGAATCCAAATTCTGTTTTGAGGAACCGAAAAAAGGGGAACCCACAACACCCAAGTGTTCTGAGTGTCACCATGCGTCCTTCAAACGATGAAGCGCCCGTTTGTCCCGCATTATACAGTTCAAAGCAAAAGCTAACCATCAAAACCACCTCCCAGGGCAGTACCTGCAGCCAGTCCAATCCAGCCAAAATGCCAGAACCAGGGATAGAAATAATCAAACAAGTGATTGAAGCAGCGCCTGTTGTGTCTGTCGATATATGGACTCAAACTGAAGCAGTTCCTGATTTATGTGTCGATACAGGAACTCAGACTGAGCAGTCTGCAACCCCAACTCTGCACCTCAAGCCCCGTCCCTTCCTGCTTGAAACCCCGTTATCAAAGCTCTTGCCTCGAATTTGCCTGTCAGCCCAGAAGAACAAAAGTATACCAAGTTGCTCTTAAGTACAATAGACCTCTACGACATCCTAAGTTATGATCCGAGATAACAGAAAGGCAGATGGGATTTGTTAAGAGCTAATTTTGATGAAATCTACAAACAATATAACGTTTTCCTCCCCGATGAGTTACTCACACAGCGGCCTCCTGAAAATTACTCTGATATTATTTAATCCATTGATTGGGAACTAACTCATCTCTCCCCCCAAAAATATTTTCCTTTCCCCTTTCTTCACCTACCCCACATCTAACGACCGAAATGTTTCAACTATGGATCTAACAACCATTTACACAATAATACCATTATTGTGTAATAATGGTATTATTTTCAGAGTCAACGTTTAAAATAAGCGGATCTTTGTTTATTTAATATGCGCACGGTAATGTGACTGAGAGAGTTATTTATATTAACTTGTCCTTACAACTGAAAAAAGTGTGTGCCCCGTCATTCCCTTAACTCCCTTATCAATAAGCATACATGTGGCCTTTAAAGGATAGTAACAGTTTTTTTTTTTATTCAGATACTATCAGCATAAACTTTTATATATTTTAACGTTATCGCAATGACCTTCATTTGTTTTCATATTTTAGGTAAATATGGAATCATCTGTTGTCCTAATGATATTTGCCTTGTGCTCATCGTCAAAAGTAATTAGGCTCTCATTCCAGCACCCAATGGTCGCTTTATGATGACTTGCCTTATGCACCAAACCCTTCAATTCCACCAAAGGTTTTATTATAATTCAAGATTTTAAAAAGTAAGAGCGCTGACCCTACACGCAGTCTACTCATTCTCAAAATTATTATTAGTCTCTCTCTCTCTCTCTCTCTCTCTCTCTCTCTCTCTCTCTCTCTCTCTCTCTCTCTCTCTTATTTTACGCAAAATATGCAAGAATGTTTATGTAATTATCACTTTTTTTATGAATTTCATTTTCCAAAGATAATTTCAATCAAATGTTCATATTTAGTTCAGCATTCCCTTGAATTTGTATGTACGATCCTTGGAGACGTCACCAGATGACAGCGTCAAACCTGACAAGGAAGTGGGAGAAGCTCCTACAATGAATACTAGTACTACAACGTTCATAATCACTACCGTTGCTCTAAACAAGACTACTACAGGTCCGATAAACTTTGAAGATTTATTGGCTGGTCGGGTGATGAATATCTTATCATTGCCACAGTTGTTGCTGGATTTTCTACTTGAGTATCAATTCGACTGATGGGATGTCTATCAAGCTATTGGTATTCGTAAGGCTAACACATATAAACAGGACATATAGATATATATATATATATATATATATATATAATATATATAGATATATATATATATATATATAAATACGTAATATACATCTGTATATATATTATATATATATATATATATATATATATATATATATATATATATATATATATATATATATATATATAGTATATATATATATATATATATATATATATATATATATATATATATATATATATAGATAGATAGATAGATAGATAGATATATTAAAATATATATATATATATATATATATATATATATATATATATATACGTATATATATATATATATATATATATATATATAAATAATATATACTTTATATATATTTATACATATTATATGCGTATGTATGTATGGGTGCTTGCGTGCGCTTATAAACTGCAGTTGATAATAAAAATGAAAGCGTCTGAATTCCATGACATAAACTCACAAAGTTCATTGGTTGTATTGATGTTGAAAAAAATCTGAATAAACCTACAACGCAAATTTTAGCTTTTGAATGTTCTATGTGAAACGCGTGATTACAAGAGTTACAATGAGTTTGCCCGATAGCTTTGGAAACTCGTACAACTCGCTGATTGACTGTTAATTAAAAAGTGCAAGTTAATTGCATAATGTGGATGGAGATGATAGGCAGTATTTATACCATGAAGTGCTGAAGTATTCCATTGTGCTACATTTTCCACAATAGTAATTCATGTATGACGGTATCTAGGCACAGTGTGTGCGAATATAGGGTCGAGGAATATATTTGTTTATGCTTAAACGATGGAAAATAAGACATTTTTCTTTACTTTTCATATGATTATTTACTTTTCTCTCTCAATAAAGGAAGTAAACTATTTTTAGTCATTTATGTCTTTGTATGCATTATCCAAAGTGACCACATGAGTCATACATACCACAACTTTGACAACAAATACCTTCCAGCATGAGATACAAACTTTTTAGCAATGCCTATGCTTAACATAAAGGAGGAATTGAGAGAGAGAGAGAGAGAGACGAGAGAGAGAGAGAGAGAGAAGGAGAGAGAGAGTGAGAGAGATAAAAAAGTTCGCGGATGCAGCTAAATCATTACTAATTCTTGACATACTTACACAACAGCTGATTCAGTATTTAAAAAAAAAGGTAAGTGTTTTGAAGGAATGCAGTATGTCACCCAAAGAGTTTTAGTTAAGGAAAAGATTTCGCAAGTATCCCATTATAGCTAAAAAAAAAAAAAAAAAAAAACAGAAACGAGAATTTTAGTATCACAGAAGCTTTATCTCATCTATTGTCGAAGTCAAAGAAAAAGGAAGACCCGATGGAACCTGGTGAGACGAATCAACTCAGGATATTGAAGGAACTGTTAAGAATCCATTTATCTTATAAAAAATACCATTCCTGTATATCAGGTTCGCAAAAATATTCAGAGCTTTCGAACCCTGTCCTGGGCTCATTCTCGATCTAGAGGAGAAAGACCCAATAATATTCCATTGGCATAATACATCAAGCTAAGATTTTTTCCAGTGTTGGAATATATTTTACAAAAGGCGATTGAATTTCAAAAAGATCTTTCTTCAATATCATCTTTCATTCTAAAACCTGTTCTCTTATCGTAGACCATAAATGGATAGTTCCATAACACATTATCATTTATAAAAAAAATATATATATATGGAAAAATGCTCAAACACTTTTTAAGATTTTTAATATTCCACCGATCAAAATTAGTTTCATAAAGAATGAAAAGACACACACACACATACACACACAAATTCAAAGTTGTTAGTGAGAGAACGGTATACTCTTGTGTTTTCTTTTTTATCGTAAGTTCTCTTTATACTTCCATTGGAAACCTTATTGCCAAAATTGGAAGTCTGACTCTATTCATAATAATTAGAACTTGAAAATAATTTATCTCTGTATTTTGCAATAATTCATTGTCGTGAAGAAGTAGCATACTTATGTTGCTCTGTCATCCTGGAATATATATGCCACGGTTGAATTACTGTCTCATTGATTTATAATTTTTTCTCATAATTTAGTCGCAGAATCATACATTATACATTCTAAACTTTATACGCATTAATTAGTTTATCAAAATGGAGATTCTTTTCGGGGATTCAAGCTTTTCATTCAAAGTGGAGACTGTCGGCCGTTTTGTTTATATTTATAAAACAACATAAATGAGCCAACCACTAATTATCAAGAAAGGCCGAAGTTGTTAAAATTTACCGTCATTGCTTGAGAGTCCATCAATGAAAAATGCAGAAGGTTCAACAGATTTTCATAGAAGGGAATAAACTTCTAGAGAACTTGAAAAAGGAAACCCTTTAGCATTAGATATGTTTAGAAATTATTCCATTCTTCATTTTCTTCGTCTCCGGCCCACACTTGCTCGCACTAAGCGTTCTGTTTTCCGATATATCATAAAACACTGAACAATATATCCATCACGTTGATGAGACTATAGCTAGCTTTGAATTCGACAGAGTGCAAATGAAATTGTGAAAATTGCTACAACATTTTTTCAGAAATGCCTGCTCTCTCCGATTAGGGGGGAATCGTTTACTGTTAATTTCATTTAGCCTGTGAAAATCAGTCAAGGAAGGGAAAGGGGAAATAATACCTAAAATACAGCTGGTAAACAAAGGAGGTGTACATGCAATCATTGGGAAACCATGATTTTGTAGGCAATGTATCTTCTAGGCAATGCGTCACTTATTATCAAATTAGAATGAGGGAAGCAGAAAATACTAAACGTGAAATCTTAAGCCTCACATATTCGTGCATTAGTTCTTGGGTCTTAAAGCTTCAATTTTCATGATTGATAATTCCAATGTGGTTACTGGATCAAGTATTTTATCCATGTTTTGTTATCACAAAAGTGTTTATAATAGTCTAAAGAACAACGTGAAGTTCCTCAGTACTATGATGATAAATAACGTCAACTTGCTTCTCTAGGATATACGCAGAAGAAGGCAAAACCGTAAAATACCTAAACTTCAGAGATGAAGAGAGTATCTGAAATGTTCTCGCAGTTGCCTCGATAATCCCGTGTCTCGAACTAGCAATGTAGGACTTCCACCCCACCCGCACGTATTCACCCCTAGAAAAATAGAATGAAGAGTCCTTTTCCAGGGATGTTCATATTGATATAATGGAACCGTTGGCACCAAATATCTGTTAGAGTGAGCGAGGATAGGGGGAAGAGAGAGAGAGAGAGAGAGAGAGAGAGAGAGAGCAGATGAGAGAGAGAGAGAGAGAGAGAGAGAGAGAGAGAGAGAGAGAGAGAGAGAGAGTCTATTCAATTTGGTGTTGAAGTTACGAGTAAATATTGGATCTCGATTGTATGGAGAATCGGGTAGAACATTTTGGTCATGCTCATTTAGATGGGTTCCGTTTTATTTCTAAGTGATTTAGTTTTAATTATGGAGAAGAAGGAAAAACCTTTTTTTTTTCTAGCAAGAGAAGAGATGAGATCACATTTATAACATTACAATAATCAATAACAAGGGGACTGTTGAATTATCCATGGATGTAGTACATCAAAGGTGCCAGAAAATAGCCTTAGAAATAGTGAAGGGGTTTTATGAGATTATTGCGCCTGAAAAAGGAATTTAGCTCTTGCTTTGTTGGAATTATGCAGCCTTTTACGATGCATTGCTTATGAAAGTTCTTTTTTCTGTTCAAGTGAGTAAGATGTCTTCTGGAATATAAATGTTCATAATGACTTATTAATGAATAAATCGTACAATCTATCAATATAAAAGAAATTTAATGTCGATTTTGTAAGAAGAATAAGTTATCTGCATCAAAGAGTAAACACAAAATAAGGTACCTCCTCTCAGCTTTTAGTTTCCTGTAAAAGATAACTATTGAGATGATATTTATCTATCCGTCCGCACTTTTTAATTCCGCCCTCAGATCTTAAAAACTGCTGAGGCTAGAGGGCTGCAAATTGGTACGTTGACCATCCACATTTCAATCATCATACAAACCAAATTGCAGCCCTCTAGCCTGAGTAGATCTTATTTTATTTAAGGTTAAAGTTAGTCATGATCGTGCGTCTGGCACAACGATATAGATGCTAACAACATAAGCACCATCGGGCCGGGTCAGAAAGTTACATGGGCCGCGACTGAGAGTTTCTTGGGCCCTGGTTGAGAGCTGATACAGCATTATGCGGCGCATTTTTTACCTGTTTTCTTATGAAGTGCGTAAAGACAGAGGTTAAGGCTCGAAACTTGCAAGCAGAACTCGCTGCCTATTCAGTTTAATCCAATTCTACTAGACATGTGCAATTCGCACTTCATCAACTCGGTACATTCATCACACGAGAGCAAAGAATTATGGTAGAGGAGACCTCCTCCGCCAAATGACCACGAGACAAATATCGACACGAGAAGAATGAAGATAATTCTTCTTGAAGTTAAAAGAGTCCAGACAATATTGGCGTTAGTTCCTCTCGCCTTCTCCTGCGTCAGTGTCAAAGTAAAAGTCCCATTACATTACATGATTCTAGTCACTCAGGATCTATGATCTCTACCTTTAGCCGTTTCATATAGTTTTCTTATACTGATTTTTTTATTTCCTCATGTTGCCGAAGTTTTAAGCTATGATCACAAATTACATGTCACTCATAGGTGAAGAATCCTGTGACACCTTGAAGAAAATGATTGTATTAAAGACAAACCTCATACCAAATACAGATAATGATTTTCACAGGCAAGGAATTATTGTATATATCAGAGAATGTACCTGAATATAATATCTCTATCGCGGCAATAAGGCATAAAGATGATGATCATCACTTGATG
The DNA here is from genome assembly GCF_015104395.2 of Macrobrachium nipponense. Lineage (NCBI taxonomy): Eukaryota > Metazoa > Arthropoda > Malacostraca > Decapoda > Palaemonidae > Macrobrachium > Macrobrachium nipponense. The sequence continues at coordinate 70,353,067 of NC_061092.1, forward strand.
ACTAAATATGTAATAACAGTATCATATTATATAACTCAATTTTCCCACAAAAATTTCAGTGGCAATACATAAATGGCTTTTAATCATATAATATGATGATTTCCTTACGCACACAGTCTTTGAGACCGTTTTAGGTAAAAGCCCCAGTGTCCTGTTCAGTTAAGCAATGGGTTGCATACAAATCTGGAAAGGATAGGGGTCCAGCAAACTTTTTTCAAACTCTCTTGCTGAGAAAATTATTAGCAACATTGAAGACATCGCCTGCTAGGGTCTGACCACTTTCTATTGAGATGACTATATCTGTCGGTCCGTATTCCATTAGAAAAACAGTCTGCTAGAAATATAGTACCAATTGGGATAGCATTATGGAAGCTTGTCGGGCACTCAATATTTCAAATGCAATATCAGATCCAGATTCTAACGAAAATATAAATAAAAATCCGATTGTTATATTAGTAAGGTAGGTCCTTAGAGACCGATGCAGCCTTGGTTTGATGATGCTTGTAGCCGAGCTTACCATGACAAACATACCAAATTCAAGACATGGAGACGAAATCTGTCACGCGAAATTTATACAATTATTGTTGAATTTAGCTTTGCTGTAAATATACTTTACCAAAGAGCAAAGAGAAATTACAGTAAGTCCTTGGAGGGGGAACTTGCTAGAATTTCTCAGCCTTATCTGTGGTGAGCCAAATTTTCATCTTCTACTTTTGTGTTAGATTTGTCTTCCATTCCACCACCACTAAAAGATGATGGTAGATTGGTTACTGGCTCCATCGAGCTTTTCAGGCTCGGTAGTCAGCTGAGGTTGTCCTCTTCCCTATTTGTCATCCTGAATCTATTCTAAAGAAATTTGCAATCTGTTCTAAGTATGTTAAACAAATTATTGATATTTATATATCTAAGGTGGAGAACATCCTGATAGATTCATTCCTTTGTTCTTTTAGTAAGGTTTCTCCTGTGTTGTCTCCCAAGATTAATAGATCTTCTAGATTATTATAGTCACATAATATCTTTGTGGATGAGCTTAACCATAGTAATACAGTGCCTATTGCAAAGAGTGGCATATTTGCAGACTGCAGTTGCTAAAGGTAAAATTCTATTTTCCCTGTGCTTTCCAAAGTTTCATGAAAGTTCGGGCTTTGGCACCTAGACCAATATCTCTGCTTATCATCTCTTTAGTAATGATACTGAAGTCCATGGTAATATCATGTTCATGAATAGTTACGTATGTTTAAATATCTGTCAACTATCCATGTTTCATTTCAAGCCCCGTTTTTCTTGTCCCGTTCCTTCTGCAAAAACATCTTGAAACATTTTACTTTGTTTCGTCTCTTGTTTCCGGTTGGAGCTCATCTCTTACGCCCAAACTCTTCCCTCATTTCCTAATCATTCCTCTTTTTTTCTTCACACTTTTCTTTTTAACCCCTACTGAAGATTCGAAATCACTTTTATATTATTCTCTCTGGTGTTCTTCACCTCACCATCCAACGTGAGATTCCTCTCCCTCCATTCCAGAATATTTAGAAGCTTTCTGTGCACTTCATTTTCCGCATTTTCACCTTTACTCTTTTGACCTACATTCTCTTTATTGACTACATTGACCTCATTCTCACATTTCCTCGTTTCCATAGCATTGCTTCAAGAACTAAACTCCTTTTGTTGCTTTTAACTACTTGCTTTAACAATATTATTTTGAATTAAATCTAGCTGTGTGTGTGTATATATATACATACATACATATATATATATATATATATATATATATATATATATATATATATATATATATATATATATATATATGCATACACACAAACACTACACACACACACACACACACGCATACACACACACACACACACACACATATATATATATATATATATATATATATATATATATATATATATATATATATATATATATATATATGTAAGTGTTTACATAATAAAAATATGGGGAATGTTGTCCATATATATAAAAGACTAAAACTAAAGAGGTCAACCAGATTGCATGCAGGAATGTGATCAGACTAGAGACGCTAAAGATGACGTATACAATAAAAGTAGGCTAAGATAACATGCCGTCACCTGTAGTCATTCAATTGTTTATAAACTTTAGTCCAAGCTTCCTGCTTGAGACAAACACCGTGACCTATAGCTCAAGCGGCCTACGTGATTAGTAAATATGTATGTTCCTTTAAGAATTGCTACCGAGATGTAGAACGAGGAGAATAGAGTTAGCTATCGTCATTAGAAGACCTGTACCTCTTTACCTAAGCTTTATCATGTAGAGAGAATAGAATTAGCCACCATCATTGGCAGAAGCGATCAAGCTATCGTCATTAGAAGACTTGTACAATCATACCTGATCTTCACCATGTAAATTCAGAGAATATAAGTATTTTTGTACTTCGTGGTTTCTACTAGATCCTCACCTAATCACCGAATCATCATGAGTTTAACACATCGTCGTAATAACCAAGAAGATAATACCGACTTCGTAAGTGATCTACAAACCCCAAGACACTCCCATGAATATGGAAGTGCAATACCAACCGACTTAGCGTAAGATTATCGCAAGTCTAACATTACCTCATAGGGCGCCTTATTATACAAGGCAACAGCCCTAAAATATATATATATATATATATATATATATATATATATATATATATATATATATATATATATATGTGTGTGTGTGTGTGTGTGTGTGTGTGTGTGTGTGTGTATTATTCTAAAGTTAATTCTTCTTACGCCAAAGATATTATATTTTATTCAATTCAACTTAACATAGCTTATCTCTGCAGAACTTAAATCTTTATCACAAAATCCTAGAACATTTCAACTCGAGAGACAGATAAAGATAGAAAAAAGTGGAACTGTGCATATTTTTGGGGAATTTGAAATTAGTCGGCATATATGGAATCTTTCTCTCTCTCTCCAAAAAAAATAATAAAAGATAAATAAATAAAGTTTAGTTAGTGACACAGAATTATGAATGGAAAGACGTTTTGACTCTGGCATCAAGTAGTTACTGCAATTGGCCTTTTACCCCCGGAATTCGTCCTTAGGATTTCCACGAGATTTTCTTCATCCTCCGTCTCACCAGCAGCGACCAGCGTTGGATATTCGTTCTGACTTTAATTTTTCGCAGAAATAATAATGGAAAAGAAAAGACTGATCGGATACAGATGCTTCCACCAACAGCAGCGTAAAGTGACATTTAGTAAGATCTTCATTCTAAGCCAGCAATAATTGGACATTAGGCGATAGCAAATGAAACCTTATCTGGTTATCAAATGGGATTTGCTTTTCATGATTAGAAATAAGAGCATGTTGACTGAATGAATTCCGTAGCAAGTAATTAAAAAAAAATTAATAACAATCAAACTGAATAAAATAATGTGGGAATTTAAAATAGAAAATATATGAGACTTCCAAATACAAAATATTGTTCTAAAATGCACAATACATCAGTAGTTAGAGGTGTAAAAGAAGGGCCATAACTGTCAAATATGTTAGGCATATGACAGAAAAGAAATAAAAAAACTTAAAAAAGAAAATCTTTCTCCTTCTAAGCATCTGCTATGTATGATGAGGAGTTACGCTTTCAAAGGCGAATCCTTTACACGAACAGGAACTTTCAAACAAATGCGACTCGAAGTGGACAGTGTGAAGCGCTATCCTTCATTTGGAGCGATCTTAAAAAATTGTAATAGTTTTGAGATGATCTTTTTCTTGAACGAGTTGCTGATGTTTTTTTTAATCTGTTCGCAGGTCTTATACAATATAGACTCATACTACTATGATCAGTTCTTTCAATGCGTTTTTGGAAAAAATGAATATGCATGATGTTTGTCGTTGAAATGATACGAAATTTATCTTTAATATAAAAAGCAGATTTCGAGTGCTGACCATGTTAGAGTAATAATTAAGAAACTCCCTTTTTTTAGTTTCCCGCAAAAGGAAACTATTGAGAGTTGTCCCTTGGCTGTCCATCCTAAGATCTTAAAACCTACTGAGGCTAGAGGGCTGCAAATTGACATGTTGATCATCCACCCTACCGTCATCAAGCATACCATATTGCAGTCCTCTAGCCTCAGTAGTTTTTATTCGATTTAACGTTAAAGTTAGCATTGATTGTTCGTCACACATCGCTATAGGTGCTAACAACACAGGTCAGCACCGGGCCGTGGCTAAAAGATTCATGGGCAGCGGCTGAGAGTTACATGGGCCGTGGCTGAGAGTTTGATACGCATTATATGCTGTACAGAAAACTCGATTAAGCTGAAGAATCTTCGGTGCATTTTTCATTCGCTATCTTAGAAAATTGCTAATGACAGTCTAAAAAAAATTAATGAATTAATGAAACAAACATATTAAAAAATGATGTATATGATAGTTAAACTATCATGTTGTAAAAGACAAAACTTCACAACTGACCTTGTTGGCAACCCTCTCACTCAAAATATTATTACTTGAAATTTTAAGTAGCAATGATCTCATGGAAATGTTGATATTGGTTTAAGAGTCTGTTTCCTGCAGTTCAGTATTATTTTCAGGATTATCTTTTTTATTAGCATCTTTCAGGTTTCAAGATTCTGGTCGGCATAATAAAAAATAGACGATTTTCCCCTTCGCAACTGCGAAAGTCGTATGCATATAAACACCGCAGAATGTAAAAAAGAGAGAAAAAAAAAGCAGAAGTAGGACTTTGTGTCGCTTATTTTCCAAAGCTTCAAGAGAAGACTAAGCAGACAGAAAATTATATGACAAGGAAGAGAGTAATAATAATCAAGGAAATTTACATGTGTTTAAGCAGATGTTACCGGTTTCCAGCCAGAGTGAAATTTTACGAATCATTCAGAACGGAGGAATAATAATGCGAGATGGAAGGATAAATAGCTCCCCTCGTGAATGAGGGAAGAATTTCAAGGGTCAGACTAAAAGGAGCAGGAGAACAGCAGAGCTTGACAGAGGATGAGTAAAAAAACCGTCACCAAACTGGCCAACCCAAGAAATGTGAAGCGCCTCAGCGGCGTGATTGGTATGATATTTGCGTCCCACCTCGGTGGCCGCGGTTTCTATTCTCGGCCATTCCATTGAGGAGTGAGAGATAAATATTTCTGGTGATAGAAGTTCACTCTCGACGTGGTTCGGAAGTCACGTAAAGCCGTTGGTCCCGTTGCTGAATAACCACTGGTTCCATGCAACGTAAAAACACCATACAAACAAACAAACAAACAAACAAGAAATGTGACATCAGCAGAGTGAATACGAGAAAAGGTGTCTAAAACCGTTACGATGATGTCTGTGCAGAAGAGCGATTTCCACCGTGAATGAGAATATTACTCCGTAATCAAGAAATAGCTCCTCAGTCACATTATTCAGACCATTTTCGCATATCTCAAAGAAAAAGCATCGATTAATGAATGGTATAATTAGACTTAAAATAGAAATACCTGATAAATGCAGATATATAACTGAGGAAACAAAGGATGCATTTATTGAAACAAACAATCATAGAAGCTTTTCCAGCGCCACTTGAGGTCACGAGGACCAAATAAAGTTAAAAGATGAGCGATAAAGGAAGAGCAAATCTCTGCTGGTATTCGTGAAAACGTGTTGAAATTGTCGAGGGTTTCCAAGTTACGCCATAAGGAGTCACCTCCGACCTCTTCTTAGTCATGGCTCTACAATTTACTCCTTTAACAAGCCTGCAGGCACTTGGGATAGTAATAAAACTAATATAATTTTGTTCTCTCTTTTTGTATATGCACATGCAAATTACACACACACACGTATATATATATATATATATATATATATATATATATATATATATATATATATATATATATATATATATATATTCCAAAATGCTAACAAGGAAAAAATCTCCTGGAAACAGAAGCAATGCTTTCTTTTCTATTTCCCAGAGAATATAAAATTAGATTATTTAGAGTTGTCACTTGGCTGTCCGTCCTAAGATCTTAAAACCTACTGAGGCTAGAGGGCTGCAAATTGATATGTTGATCATCCACCCTGCCGTCAGCAAGCATACCATATTGCTGTCCTCTTGCTTCAGTAGTTTTTATTCGATTTAACGTTAAAGGTGGCATTGATCTTGCGTCTGGCACCGCTATCGGTGCTAACAACACAGGTCAACACTGGGCCGTGGCTAAAAGATTCATGGGCCATGGCTGAGAGTTTGATACGCATTATACGCTGTACAGAAAACTCGATTAAGCTAAAGAAACTTCGGTGCATTTTTTTACTCGCTATCTTTGAAAATTGCTGATGAGATTCTAAAACAAATTAATAAATTAATCAAATAAAATTATTAAAAAAATGATGCATATGATAGTTAAACTATCATGTTGTAAAAGACAAACCTATACAACTGACGTTGTTGGTAACCCTCTCACTCAAAATATTATTACTTGAACTATTAAGTAACAATGATCTCATGGAAATGTTGATATTGGTTTAAGAGTCTGTTTCCTGCAGTAATATTTTTTTCATTAGATCTTTCCTGTTTCAAGAATCTGTTCGGCCTAATACAAAATAGACGATTTTCCCCTTCGCAACTGCGAAAATCGGATGCATGTAAACACCGCAGAATGTTAAAAAAAAAAAAAAAAAAAAAAAAAAAAAAAAAAAAAAAAAAAAAAAAGGCAGAAGTAGGACTTGGTGTCGCTTATTTTCCAAAGCTTCAAGAGAAGACTAAGCAGACAGAAAATATATGACTAGGAAGAGAGTCTTACTAATCAAGGAAATTTACATGTGTTAAAGCAAATGTTACCAGGTTTCCAGCCAGACTGAAATTTTACCGTAGGGAAAATAATGCGAGATGGAAGGATAAATAGCTCCCCTCGTGAATGAGGGAAGAATTACAAGGGTCAGACTAAAAGGAGCAGGAGAGTAGCAGAGTTTGACAGAGGCTGAGTAAAAAAAAAAAAAAAAAAAAAAAATAACGTCACCAAACTGGCCAACCCAAGAAATGTGACATGAACAGAGTGAGTACGAGAAAAGGTGTCTAAAATCGTTACGATGATGTTTCTGCAGAAGAGCGATTTCCACTGTGAAAGAGTTTAAACACAGGAATTTGATGCAGAAAACATTGAGTTCTTTGTGGCGGCTGCTGATGTGACGAACTGACTTTAAATCGGTACAGCTGAGTAAGGAACCAAAAGTACAAACTATTTACATAAAAAGAGGTGCTCCCACGAGAATAGATATTAGTGTGATAAAAAAAAAACTATTTTGAAATTGATTTGGTAACTAGTTTTATTCTCCGTAAAAGACTACTCAGAGTTGATATATTACTCAGTAACCAAGAAATAGCGCATCAGTCACATTATTCAGATCATTTCACATATATCAAAGAAAAAGCATCGGTTAATGGTATAATTAGACTAAAAATAAAAATACCTGAAAAATGTAGTAGATATGTAACTGAGCAAACAAAGGAATGCATTTATTGTAAATTACATGTAAATTACACTCACATTTTATATATATATATATATATATATATATATATATATATATTATATATAAATATATATATATATATGTATATATATATATATATATATACTATATATATATATATATATATGTATATAATATTATAAATTATATAATATATATAATATAATATATATAATATATATATATATAATATATATACATATATTAATATATATTATATTATATATATATATTATAATATAATACTATCTATATAGATAATATAGCATAGATTATATCTATATATATATAATATATATAATATATATATAAATAAAATAATATATGATATATATATATATATACTATATATATAATATATATATATAGATAATATATATATATAATATAGATATATATATTATATATATATATATAGATATATATATAGATAATATAGATATATATATATAGATATATATATATATATATATATATATATATATATATATATATATATATATTATATATATATATATATATATGTATGTATGTATGAGTATGTGTGTGTGTAATTTACATGTGTATATAAAGTAAGAATTGTAGAAAAAAAGGCAACCATGAAATAACTCAAAAAAAAAAGTACAAAATTATATTAGTTTTCTTACTTTCCCAAGTTCCTGCAAACTTGGTAAAGGAATAAAATGTAAAGTCGTGAATAGAGAAGAGGTCGGAGGTGACTACTTATGGCCTAACTTGGAAGCCCTCGACAATTTCAAGACATTCGCACGATTACCAGCAGAGATTTGATCTTCCTTTATCGCTCGCCTTTCACCCCGGATAGAGGGTAATGTGCTTTTAACTTTATATTGTCCTCGTGACCTCAAGTGGCGTTGGAAAAACTCTTATCATTATTTGTTTCAATAAATGATTTCCTTTGTTTGTTCAGTTGCATATCTACATTTATCAATACCATCATTCTTTTCTTTTTTCTTGAGATATGAAAATCCTTCTTAATGGAATATTCTTTGTATGGTGATTGTGTTGTTGCTTTTGTCCATTATGAGTCGAAGCACCTTTTAAAACTAGATAGATAGATAGATAGATAGGTATATCATAATTTCAACTGATCATAATAATATTGATTGAGTAGCTCTTTCTTTATTACTGAGATAATTTACTAACCTTGAGTAGTTTTACGGAGAATAAACGGTATACTTGTTATCAAATCTATTTAAAAATAGTTTTTTTTCATTGTTGTTCTCTTTATCACACTCTAGTAAACTATTGGCGTAGGAGCACCTCTTTCTTATATATATATGTATATGTATGCATATATATATATATATATATATATATATATATATATATATATATATATATATATATATATATATATATATATATATAAATGGTTTGTACTTTTGGTTCCATACTCGGCTGTACCGATTTAAAGGCAGTTCGTCATATCAGCAGCCGCTACAAGGAACTTAATATGTTCTGCATCAAATTCCTGTCTGTTTGAAAGTCTTTCACAGTGAAAATCGCTTCTCTGCACAGACATCATCGTAACGATTTTGGAAAACTTTTCTCATATTCACTCAGCTGATGTCACAAATCTTGGGTTTCCCAGCTTAGTGACGGTTTTTTCATCGTCCTCTGTCAAGCTCTGCTACTCTCCTGCTCCTTTTAGTCTGACCATTGTAATTCTTCCCTCCTTCACGAGGGGAGCTCTTTTTCTTTCCATCTTGCATCATTGTCTCTCAGGACCTGGATGATTCGTAAAATTGCCTGCTTAATACATGTAAATTTCTTTGATTGTTAAGACTCTTTACTAAGCTATATAATTTTCTATTCATTTAGTCTTGTCTTGAGGCTTTGGAAAATGGCGACAAAAAGTCCTACTTCTGCTGTTTATTTTTTTTTATCTTATAAGGACAGCAAAGCTCTTAAAACACGAAAGGTGCTAAAGAAAAAACAAAATTTAATGAATTTTAGGAAAGAGAATTTGAAACTATTATTATAATTTCTATGGGCTTATTGTTACTTAATATTTTAAGGAATAATATTTTGAGTGAGAGGTTTACAATCAAGGTCAATGAAGATTTGTTTTTTCAACATGATAGTTCAACTATTATAAATATATACATAATCTATTTTTAAAAGGTTATTTCAGTAATTGCTTAATTTGTCATAGAATCTCATTAGCAATTTTCTAAAATAACGAATACAAAATGTACCGAAATTTCTTCAGCTCAATCGAGTTTTCTGTGCAGCGTATAATGCCGCATCAAACTCTCAGCCACGGCCCATGAAACTTTTAGCCACAGCCTGGTGGTAACCTGCGTTGATAGCACCTATAGCGGTGTCAGATGCATGATCATGGGTAGCTTTAACCTTAAATAAAAGTAAAACTAGTGAGGCTAGAGGACTGCTATTTGGTATGACTGATAATTATTGGAGGGTGGACGATCAACATAACAATTTGCACCCATCTAGCCTCAGTAGTTTTCAAGATCTGAGTTTGAAAGAAAAGTGAGGACGGACAGACAAATGTTCATCTCAATAGTTTTCTGTTACGGAGAACTAAAGAAAGGGAGTTTCTTATTTATTTCTCTAACATGGTCAACATTCGAATTCTACTTTTTGTTTTTTATTCAAGATAAATTTTGTTTTATTTCAACATCAAACATCACGCAGATTCCGTTTTGCAAAAAACGCATAAAAAAAATATCATAGCAGTATGAGTGTATATCGTCTAAGAACCTCCCAGCAGATTACAAAAGCATCAGCAACTCGTTTCCTCAACATTCTCTCATGCCAAGAAAAAGATCATCTCAGAACTATTACAAATCGTTTCATCAGGCGAAGGTAACGAAATTGAATTTTGAAGACCACTCTCAATGAAGGATGGCGTTTCACTCTATCCATATCGACGTGCAAGGCATTCGCCTTTGAAAGCGTAACTCCTTTTCATAAATAGCAGATGTTTAGAAATAGCAAAAAAAATTTTATACCACCAACTACTGATGTATCGTGCATTTTATATCAGCATGTTATGTTTGGAAGTCTCTATGTATCTTTTTAATTTATATCCCACTTTTCTTTTTATTATCCAATTTGCTTGATATTATTAATTTGTAATTACTTACTATAGAATTCATGCAGTCAATATGGTCTTATTTCTAATCATGAAAAGCAAATCCCAGTTCGATGAATATATTTCAGTCAATCCCCTTCACATTATCATTGACAACCAGATAAGGTTTCATTGGTAATTTACTATCGCCTAAGGCTCAATTACCGCTGATTAGAATGAAGATTTTACTAAATGTCATTTCATCCTGCTATTGGTGAAGGTATTTGTATCCGCTCAGTTTTTTTCTTTTTCATTAATTCTACGAAAAATTGAAGTTGGAACGAATATCCAACACTGGCCGCTGCAGGTGTTGCTGTTTATTGGATATGTTCAGCAACGAGTGAGACGGAGGAGGAAAAAAATTCTCGTGGAATTGGTAAGGAGGAATTATGGGGTAAAAGGACCGATTGCATAATTACTTGATACCAGAGTCAAAACGTCTTTTTATTCATAAGAACTAAATTCAAAAGATCGTTTCAGGACACCAGTGCAATTCAGAACTATTGCCAACATTTGAGTCTTCTTAGTTGATGGATAATTATGAGATTCATGATTGGAGTAAACGCATTGGAACAAAAAATTTTTTGTTTGTGTTTACAACATTATCATCTTCTAAAGCAGGCTAAGTTTATGTATTTGCACAAATACAGATTCCAGACTTTTGTTTTACCATTTCTAAAAAGGAAAATAATAATTTACCACGACGAGCGATTTTAGATTCCATTTCTCGCTTGAGAAATATGTTTGCTATGTGAAAATATGTTGAATAAAGAAGATCTCTCTCTCTCTCTCTCTCTCTCTCTCTCTCTCTCTCTCTCTCTCTCTATCACAATTAATCATTTGTTTATTTTAATGCCGTTCAGTGTCACTAACAAAACTTTATCTAGTCTTTTTTTTTTTGAGAGAGAGAGAGAGAAAGATTGCATATATGCTGTGAGCCGAAAAGCTTTTAGATATTAATGATTAAAATAGAGAATATATATGACTTAAAGATTAGATAAAACCTGGTTACGTCTTTTGCATCTGCAGACTGACTCCTAATTAATTCCCAACAAAGATGCACAGTCCCACTTCTCTTTATCTTTCTCTTTCTATCGAGTTGAAATGTTCCAGGGTTTTGTGATAAAAGACTGAGTTCAACAAAGATAATAGCAAAGATAAGCTTTGTTAACTCTTTAGTTATATGTCCTCCAGTTTCATGTTATCAAGTGTTAGGCAGTTATAAAAGGCTGCTATATATAATGTACTGTATGTAATTACGTGACTAAAAGTAAATGGGAGTTCAATTGAATAATAAAAAAAAGTATGGTAAATATCTTCCGCGTGAGTAGAATTAAGAATACAACAAAAATACAAACAGCTACATTTAATACAAACAGCAAGTAGTTTAGAGGCAACAGGAGGAGTTTAATTCATGAATCAGTGATATGGAAACGAGGAAACGTGAGAATGAGGTCAAGGCAGTCAATGAAGAGAATGTAGGTCAAAAGAGTAAAGGGGAAAATGCGGAAAAGGAATTACGCAGAAAGCTTTTGAATATTCGGGAATGAAGGGATAGGAAATATACGTTGGACGGTGAGGTGAAGAACAGTAGAGAAAATAA
>NC_061092.1:70375295-70379526 GCF_015104395.2 Macrobrachium nipponense
GTTTTTAAAAATCCTTTGAAAAGCTTTCACATTTATTATAATATTTGGCCTGAAAGAAATGTTGTATATTAAGGATAGCACACATAAACAGTTCCAGAGTAACTGAAATTGTCCTAAATATTACATAAAATGCTACAGTATTAAAAAACAAAAAGCAAACATCCCTAAGTCATCCAAAGGAAGATGCTCACTCCAACTCCTGGATTGTCCGAAGTAAAGAACCTCGGGTCTTCCATTTATTATGGAGCCGATTTCCGACTCCGTAACATTTGGTGTCCCGAGAGTCGTTTTCGGCTCATAGTCCTAAGAGGGAGACCCCGTGTGGTGGGTCAGAAGCCCCTCTTATGGATTCGTCGAATAAGGACTACCTCTCGGTTTGGGGTTCCGAGGCAGGACAGGTTTCTGACGTCCCCCGCCAATCCAGGAGTCCAGACTCCTTTTCTCTCTTTCTTTCTTTCTTTCTTTCTTTCTTTCTTTCTTTCCTTTTATTCTTCTTCTCAGGTTCCTTTTTTCTCTGTCTTTCTTTCTTCTTCTTCTTAGTCATCTTCTTCTTCTTTTGTGTCATTCCTATGTTTGTCTCTCATACCTTCATGCATGCAATCTTCGTTTCATTTATGCCTTCCTCGTCTACGTTTCCCTAACACTTCTATTTCCATCATCTTTTTACCTTTTACTCATCACCTCCACTGGTCATCAAATGCCCCTTAAACCATCTTCATCTAGATTCTTGGGATTTCACGACATTTAGTGACTTTCGCATAGTCCTTGATGTTTTCATTTGTTACCAAACCGACGGCCTTCAGTATATTGATTATTCAGCTTTAATTTGCAGGCGCCCACACACTTACACGTCAAGCAATGTTCCACTGCATTACGACCCTAAAAAATTTACATGGTATTTTACTACTTTCATAATACTTGTATCTATTCATTTATGCATTCATGTTTTTCTTTGCCCTCTGTGGGATTACTCCTTATGAATAGGGATTGGCATTCTGAATAATAATAATAATAATAATAATAATAATAAGGAATAATAATAATAATAACATAATAATAATAATGTCACACGACAACGAATTACACGAAGACGAACTGAGAGACGATGCCACAGAAGACGACAGGGAGGATGAAGTATCAAACAACGACACACGAAGAAACACCGACGAAGTAAGAGAGATGACGGAATGGGTAGAAAAGATTAGACAATGGATGGAGCCAGATACAGAGAGAACAAAGATCCCCTCCATGAAAGCCTACAACACCAAGAAATTAAGGGAGAAAACAAGTGAGGTCAATGAAAATAAATAAGGGCCTAATACACACCACCAGTATCACAGAAACAAATAACTTGACATATGCAGGAGCAAGATTAGTAGCAGAACTGATGGGGATTCGAACACCAACACCACCGTCACAACCAACCCAACAGAAACCAAAACAGCAACCTCCTTGGAAAAGGCGCCTGGAAAAGCAAATCATGGTGTTGAGATCTGACTTGAGTAAACTGAAAGAGATGGCAGAAAAAAGGCTAAGAAGTAAGAAAACAAGGGAGGAACTCAACGAGAAATACAAAGTACAAGAGAGGGGACTAAACAACACAATAGAAGATGTAAAACAGAGGCTTAAGGCCAAAGTACACAAGATCCAACGGTACATGAACAGGAATAAGGGATACCAACAGAACAAACTATTCGGAACCAACCAGAAAAGACTATACAGCCAACTAAGAGGGGAAGACAACCACCCAGAAATTCCTGAAGCCGAACCAAGTAAGAGACTCTGGGAAAACATATGGAGCAAGCCCGGTATCACACAACAAAACATGCAACATGGCTCCAGGAAGTCAAGGAAGAAGAAACAGGGAGAATAAAACAAAGATTCACAGAGATCACGACAGACACAGTCAGACACCAACTAAAGAAAATGCCAAACTGGAAAACCCCAGGTCCCGATGAAGTCCATGGATACTGGCTCAAAAACTTCAAGGCCCTACACCCACGAATAGCAGAACAACTCCAGCATTGTATCTCAAATCACCAAGCACCCAATGGATGACCACAGGAAGAACATCCTTAGTACAAAAAGACAAGAGTAAGGGAAATATAGCCAGTAACTACAGGCCTATCACCTGCCTACCAATAATGTGGAAGTTACTAACAGGTATCATCAGTGAAAGGCTATACAACTACCTAGAGGAGACAAACACCACCCCTACCAACAGAAAGGCTGCAGAAGGAAGTGTAGGGGCACAAAAGACCAGCTCCTGATAGACAAAATGGTAATGAAGAACAGTAGGAGAAGGAAAACCAACCTAAGCATGGCATGGATAGACTATAAGAAAGCCTTCGACATGATACCACACACATGGCTAATAGAATGCCTGAAAATATATGGGGCAGAGGAAAATACCATCAGCTTCCTCAAAAATACAATGCGCAACTGGAATACAATACTTACAAGCTCTGGAATAAGACTAGCAGAGGTTAATATCAGGAGAGGGATCTTCCAGGGCGACTCACTGTCCCCACTACTCTTCGTAGTAGCCATGATTCCCATGACAAAATACTACAGAAGATGGATGCCGGGTACCAACTCAAGAAAAGAGGCAACAAAATCAACCATCTGATGTTCATGGACGACATCAAGCTGTATGGTAAGAGCATCAAGGAAATAGATACCCTAATCCAGACTGTAAGGATTGTATCTGGGGACATCAGAATGGAGTTTGGAATAGAAAAATGCGCCTTAGTCAACATACAAAAAGGCAAAGTAACGAGAACTGAAGGGATAAGCTACCAGATGGGAGCAACATCAAACACATAGATGAGACGGATACAAATACCTGGGAATAATGGAAGGAGGAGATATAAAACACCAAGAGATGAGGACACGATCAGGAAAGAATATATGCAGAGACTCAAGGCGATACTCAAGTCAAAACTCAACGCCGGAAATATGATAAAAGCCATAAACACATGGGCAGTGCCAGTAATCAGATACAGCGCAGGAATAGTGGAATGGACGAAGGCAGAACTCCGCTGCATAGATCAGAAAACCAGGAAACAAATGACAATACACAAAGCACTTCACCCAAGAGCAAATACGGACAGACTATACATAACACGAAAGGAAGGAGGGAGAGGACTACTAAGTATAGAGGACTGCGTCAACATTGAAAACAGAGCACTGGGGCAATATCTGAAAACCAGTGAAGACGAGTGGCTAAAGAGTGCATGGAAGAAGGACTAATAAAAGTAGACGAAGACCCAGAAATATACAGAGACAGGAGAAAGACAGAAAGAACAGAGGACTGGCACAACAAACCAATGCACGGACAATACATGAGACAGACTAAAGAACTAGCCAGCGATGACAATTGGCAATGGCTACAGAGGGGAGAGCTAAAGAAGGAAACTGAAGGAATGATAACAGCGGCACAAGATCAGGCCCTAAGAACCAGATATGTTCAAAGTACGATAGACGGAAATAACATCTCTACCCATATGTAGGAAGTGCAATACGAAAAATGAAACCATAAACCACATAGCAAGTGAATGCCCGGCACTTGCACAGAACCAGTACAAAAAGAGGCATGATTCAGTGGCAAAAGCCCTCCACTGGAGCCTGTGCAAGAAACATCAGCTACCTTGCAGTAATAAGTGGTACGAGCACCAACCTGAGGGAGTGATAGAAAACGATCAGGCAAAGATCCTCTGGGACTATGGTATCAGAACGGATAGGGTGATACGTGCAAATAGACCAGACGTGACGTTGATTGACAAAGTCAAGAAGAAAGTATCACTCATTGATGTCGCAATACCATGGGACACCAGAGTTGAAGAGAAAGAGAGGGAAAAAATGGATAAGTATCAAGATCTGAAAATAGAAATAAGAAGGATATGGATATGCCAGTGGAAATCGTACCCATAATCATAGGAGCACTAGGCACGATCCCAAGATCCCTGAAAAGGAATCTAGAAAAACTAGAGGCTGAAGTAGCTCCAGGTCTCATGCAGAAGAGTGTGATCCTAGAAACGGCACACATAGTAAGAAAAGTGATGGACTCCTAAGGAGGCAGAATGCAACCCGGAACCCCACACTATAAATACCACCCAGTCGAATTGGAGGACTGTAATAGAGCAAAAAAAAAAAAAAATAAAAAAATAATAATAATAATAATAATAATAGCTTGACAATCTCAACTGCCTATCTCAGATGACAATTCTTT
>NC_061092.1:70387526-70395047 GCF_015104395.2 Macrobrachium nipponense
GAATATTTCTCTTCTTTGTTCACCGTCTCCTATAGACTTCCATCCTTTAGGTCTCCCCTGCTTTCCTTTCCCCCATCCCCCCCCACTAACCCTTGCTCTTGCTTTCTTCTTTTCTGGGCTAGATGGGGATTATATCAGGTTGCCTGAACCATCGGCGTCTCCATATAATGGTGGAATTGATTGGCTTTTGTCAGTCATGGAAATTATTGTCTTTTGTTAATAAACAAAGGATCTTACTGCAGTCGACGACAAGAAAAAGTCACAAACACTAAAACAATTTACTTGCGTCCAAAAATAGAAAAGAAGATATTACGAAATGAAACTGGAATAAAAGCAACAGTATTCAAATGAAATGTCAAGAAACATTGGGAAAGCTCAGCCAGACAGCCATTTAGAATCCATGCACTGGGGGATTTAAAAAAAACAACGAATGATATTTCAGGATTGCCGTGCAAATGAGAAATCATTCTCAACCATTCGGCGCAATCGAGTTTTCTGTGCAAGGTATAATCAGGGCCTTTGAAAATAGATCTATCTTTCAGTGGTCTCGATATAATGTTGTATGAGCCGTGGCCTATGAAACTTGAACCAGGGCCAAGTGATGGCCTAGCTTATGTCGTTACCAAACGCACGATTGTGGCTCGCTTTAGAATTGAATAAATTAAAATCTACTGAGGCTAGAGGGCTGCAATTCGGTATGTTTATGATGATTAGAGGGTGGATGATTACCTTACCAATTTGCAGTCCTCTATCGTCAGTATTTCTTAAGATCATTTTCTTTCCAGAAAACTAAAATGTGAAGAAACCAAATCAACAAAATCTCAATATGCAATAAAAAGTTACAGAAAAGGACTCAAATGATTAAGCAGTTAATATCAAAGTGGAATAATCAATATAAGAAATCTATATCAAAGATTTTATATAGTTACAAGACATAGTGGATGGAAAAAAAACCAAAACATCAAAAGCAGATACAAAAGTTAATTAGAAATATCGAGAAACTTTTCAACAAGGGGCAATGGTGGAAAACATCACCCACATTTTTCGTTGTGAAACTCACGAAATGGGAAAGGTTCGAGTACCACGAAATTGGAGCAAAGTTGTTTGAAGACCGTCATGAAAAATTCATGAAAATGATATTGCGCAAATGAATGGCGGCTTCAAATTCATTTCACTAGTGCAATGATATATTCAACAAGCGCATCTTTCGACTTGATGATCTGATGAATATTAACCTGCTACTATAAGACTAGAAATTATGTTTTTTCTCTTTTATCTCTCTCGCTCACATTTCTCATTCCTCTCCTTCCCGCATGACCGGAATAAATTGGGTAGCGGGTGCCTTCGGCCCCTTCAGTTTTAAGCAGGATCGCATAACAAAAACTTGAATCATGAAATTATATGATAAAGACTCAAAGTATCATGAAATTTTAAGACTCAAATCAATAGTTAATTGTAATAAGGAAATCCATGTCATGGGTGACAAAAGATGAACAACTAATGTATTCTTACAATATATTTTCGTTTACATAAAGCAAAATATTTAGCATGAATTAACGGTGCCTCAGACCACCAGCAAAATATTGCCCATAAGGCTATCTAGTGATAACCTTGTGGGTAAAACGCCATCACTGTAAGTCTTGAATTCTTGGTGCTGTGGTTAAAGCGTATGAGCTGATGAACTTCTCATCAACCAAAAAAATTCCCCTTTGGTTAACATATATGAAAATATATTAATTCTGAGGTAAAGCAAATTATATATTAATCTTTCCGAGAGTGATTTTCTTGTGAATCCATAGTATGACTTATCACAATACCTATAGGGGATTAAATAGACTCCTACGGCTTTAGAAATTGGTTTCTGCTGAACGTTAATTAAGGATTTCCCCAATGTATTTGGATAAATGAAGACGAAAGGGTTAGGGTAGCCTAAGGTTTGTGTGATGTCTTGTAAATTATCCACGTGAGGGATCATGATTTTGTTTGTGAAATTTTCCTTTCATTTGTTTTCTGTACGTTTGTAAGAAATGCTTTTTGCATTGTGTTTAGTTCTGTTGTAAGTAAAAAATTTATATATATATATAATATATATATATATATATATATATATATATATATATATATATATATATATATTTAGATTTAGATATTAAAAGAACCCCACGACACTACAGCTTTTGAGAGATTACGGAAAAGAATATCAACCAGACTCCTTGCTAATACCATGACTGTGCTCAGTATCTGTATAATTTATTTACATTTCCTTGTTTTACGCTACTGTTTGTGCCGTATTTGAAGTTGCTTCATCCTTTCTTTTTCTATCGTAAGTGTGCCTTTCAGAAATATTTTTTATTGGCCTCCCACCATGGAAGTTCTCCTCACACTTTGGCCCTAACCAATCGCACTAGGTGATTCCTGTCCTGAGAATATTCTTCCTTTCGATGATCATTTTTATCAGAACCTTTTCTCAGTAATATGAATCATTATCATTTTTCACAGTGAGGAGCACAAGAAGTGAAACAGCCTTGTAATTTCGCCCCCTTATTTCATAAGTAACAGACCTTGTAATGTATGTATTAAAATTTGTTCACCGCGTTTCTGGTTCTACAAAAACGACCGCTCTTCTTGCGTATCATAAGGCTGGGAGAACCAGATATTGCAGCTTTCCTATCCCTATAAGCGTTGAGACCAAAACTGTTAGTGCGAAAGCTTACGAGCGAATTCATACGTAAGTGTTCATTAAATTACTTCATAATATCAGTGCAAGTGTTTTTTTTTTTTTTTTAACGGAGCTCTCTCTTTCTCTCTCTCTCTCTTTACACAAACACACATACGCACACAGAAATAACCCGCATGGTTACTCAACTTTACTCTCGGATGCGAGCTGTCATTCATAATCTCTTAATCTCTCAGGGGGTCTAAGGCGGGCCAGGAAGTTTGTATAAATGTATGTCTTAAAATTAATTGTTTGCTATTTAGTTTTCTGTAAGAGGAAACTTTGCCTGTCCTTCCGCCTTCAGATCATACCAAATTGCAGCCTCTAGCTTCAGTATTTTTTTTTTTTTTTTAAGGATAAAGTTAGCCATGATTGTACTTCTGGCAGCACTATGAGTAACAACAACATTGGCCACCACCGTGGCCCGTGGCTGAGTTTCGTGGCCCTTGGCTGAGGCCACCACGAGACAGAACTTTTTACTTGTTTATAAATAATAATAGAAAAATTATTTACTTATGAAAGTTTAATGATCTCTCCCAATTGGAAAAAGATGTAGATTAACTGCCTTCGTCAATCTTTTCTTTCTAAGACTTTTGGCGAAGAAAAACAAAAGCAAAATAATGGATCATTTTGAAAGAACTGAAAGTCAAGAAGCCACGAATGAATAAAACGTCCAAAACTTTAGTCAGAAGGTTCATTTGTCTTTTATTCATATTCTTCTACAAAGACCAAATAAAAAGATTCCATTTCTTCCACGTATTGTTTTGGTAAGCATGATTTAAAACAAGTAAGAAATGCGCAGAAGTTTCTTCAACGCAGTCGAGTTTTCTGTACATCATGATTATAATCAAGGCCACCGAAAATAGATCGATCTTTTCCTGATCTCGATATAATGCTGTATGAGCCACGACCCATGAAACTATAACCACGGCCCGGTGGTGGCCTGGCCTATATCGTAGCTAACCACACGTTTATGGCTAACTTTAACCATGGATAAAATAAAAACTACAAAGCTGGAGGGCTGTAATTTGGTATGTTTGATGAGTGGAGTAAGGATAATCAACATACTCATTTGCAGCCTTCTAGCTTCAGTAGCTTTTAAGATCTGAAGGCGGACAGAAAAACGCGGATGGACAGACAAAACCGCCATAATGGTTTTCTTTCCAGAAAACTAAAAAAAATATATATATATTTTTCACTCGGGTTTTACTAATGAGATAACTGACATTTTCCTGGAAGTGCATAGCAACTTGAACTATTTCCGAGTCTGTGAAGATGGACGTGTCTCACTCTAACGCAGGTAGCGCCATGGTTGTTTAAAAATCATCTGCTTCAATGAAATATGTTTGCATTCCATTGCAGACAGGCCTTTGGACTGAATTGAATTGGCTATAGAATGATGCGGAAATTAACAGTATAAAGTTTGAAAGGTGTAACAGGAGGAAAGCCTCTATGAATTTAACTGTTGGGAGTGGGTGGAAAGTGAGATGGAAGAAATGAATTAATAATTACTAATTATCTGGCATCGTGACCACCATGATCATTGACGCCGAATGAAGCCATTTGGACAACCAATTTGGGTATAATCCACGCACATATCATAAAAACTCTTAAAATTCCGCATCAGTTATTGTACTATAGCTAGTGCAAAGATGCTACTTACGCATTAAACACCACCAAAGCTAAATTATTATTATTATTATAAAATAGTTTAAACAGACCACCAAGCTGACCCTCAGCTCCCACAGGGTCGGCCCAAAGGATTAGATAAAATGCAAGGTCCAGGCCAAAGGCCACGAGCTTGGACCAAACAGATCATGTAGGGTAATAAATAATAAATTAAGATTAAATAAAAAAAATGCACAGGGGCAAAGGCTTTCATACTAGAACACAAACAGGCAATAAATACATTTACTCACGTTTCCATACATACATTCTAAAAACCAAAGCTAAAAAGTACACACATACATAAAAGCGAAATACTTAAATTTTGTTAAAAACTCCAACTTCTTTTAAAAATTCTACAATACACTCATAATCGTACTGCGCTTCTTCACCCAATATCTTCGCCAAACTGTATTTACCATCTCCATCTATTTTGTCTTTAATGTGCTGCTCTCTCAGTTCCCGATGACTAGGACATTCAACTAGCAAATGCTTAATAGTCATCGGGACGAGACAGTCATCAGAGTAAGGTTGGTTATTCACCACTCATGAGATACCCATGTGTCAATCTTGTATGTCCTATACGGAGGCGGCATATCGTTACTTCCCATTTCCTAGGCATAGATTTATATTTCCAAAGGTGTGTACCTGTGGCAAACTCTTTCATTTTATTTGGTCCTGCTTCGTTCCATTGCTGTTCCCATAATCTTGCAATGAACTTTGATATACTAGGAAAAAAGTCTCTATATGGTACAGCAATTGGTCTTTGTATCATATTGGTTGCTGCTGATTTAGCTAGTTGGTCTGCTTTTTCATTTCCAAATATATTTACGGGTGCTGGGACCCAGCAAAAAATATAGTAATCTCTCTACGCTGATGTAGAAATACCCACTGTGCGATTTTCAATGTAATTGGATGATCAGTGTTAAAAATTTCAAGTGCCTGTAATGCACTTTTGGAATCACAAAAGATGG
This sequence comes from Macrobrachium nipponense, assembly GCF_015104395.2. NCBI lineage: Eukaryota > Metazoa > Arthropoda > Malacostraca > Decapoda > Palaemonidae > Macrobrachium > Macrobrachium nipponense. Next base: position 70,392,882 of record NC_061092.1, read on the forward strand.
TGATATTAGTGGAATTCTGGAGGGGGTTTCAATATGTTCCAATGCTGTTAAAATTCCGTACATGATCCGCTGTGAAGTTCGATGCTACGATGGGTAGTGCCCTCTGCGGCTAAAATCATCACTAAAAACTCCATATCCGTCTCCATCATCAGTTTTTGGAGCCATCAGTATAGAGCCTGAGTGCTCTGCAGTTTTGTTCTAAAAATAATACTCTGATTTTCTGTAATCTGATTTTTTCTCTTTTAATACCTTTAAAATATTTTAAAAATTTAGTTACAGGTAATTTCCATGCTGGGGGTAATTGGTAAATTAACTGGACATACAGGATTTCTTGACATATTCATTTTTTCCAAGATCTTTTTCACTCTAAAACTAAAAGGCTTAGGAAACCTTGGATAATTTTCATAAGAGTTATTGAAAGAATTTCTATTTGCTGCTTCAAAGGCTTTAGAGTTGGGGATTCTCTGAACCCTAAACCAATATCTGATAATTGATGATTGGCGATATAACTCTAGTGGGATTTCTCCCTCATCAATTAATAAACTTAAGATGGGAGAAGATCGAAAGGCACCTGTTGCCAAGCGTATACCGGTATGATGTACTGAATCTAAGATAGCAAGACGATTGGATGAAGCAGAAGAATATATTTCACATCCCATAAAGTAACTTTGAAATAATAAGTGATTTGTGTAGTTTTATAAACTGTCTGCCTGTCTGCACCCCAGTTGGTATTAGATAATACTTTCAAAATACTTAAAGCTTCAAGGCACTTGGTTTTTAAATATGTTTCAGATGGGGAAGCCAATTGAGTTTTTTTGTCGAATATGAGGCCTAAGAAGCGTACCTCTTCAACACAGGGTATTCTATGGTTGTACAGATAAAGGTCTGGTCGGGTGTACTCCCCGAAGGTGGCAAAAATGCATAACAGTAGTCTTACTGACTGATATTTGAATCCCTGTTGTTCAGCCCAGTTTACTATCTTTTTTATTGTCAATTGTAATTTCCTTTCTGCAACTGACATCCGTGATGCAGCAACAGATATTGAAAGATCGTCTACGAATAGGGTACTCAATACATCCTTGGGTATAACAGACGCGACACCATTTATTGCTAACGCAAAAAGTGTGACACTAAGCACACTCCCTTGTGGGACACCCTCTTCTTGGCATCTTCTATCTGATAATGTGCTGCCAACTTTAACTTGAAAATATCTACATTTCAAGAATACTTTAATGAATAGGGGCAATTTTCCTCGTAGACCACAGGTATGAATTGTCTTAAGAATGCCATGCCTCCAAGCAGTATCATAAGCTTTCTCAATATCAAAAGAAATAGTTATATGGTGCTGCTTGGAGGCAAATGCTTCACATATGGAGGTTTCCAGCTGCCATAGGACATCTACTGCCGAGTGCATTTTTCTAAATCCACATTGTGAGGGTGAGAAAATACCATTACGCTCTAAATACCAGACAAATCTTGTATTCACCATTTTTTTCCATTAACTTGCACAACAGCAAGTCGATAACTAGCCACTAAAAAAGGGTCTTTACCTGGTTTAACAAAAGGTAATACAAAAGCCAATTCCCCATATGACTGGGTAGCTACTTTCATGCCATAATCTGTTAATTATACATATTATAAATAGTTTTTGTATTTTTTGAAATATGCCTAAACATTTGATAGGGTGGGATTTCATCCGGACCAGGGGCAGTGTTAGTGCTGCTGGCCAGGGCAGCATTAAATTCCCTTTCTGTAAAGGGTAAATTATATGGCTCTATCTTTTCTGTGGAAAAGTCTAATCACAGTTGTTCTTCTCTTCTTCTATATTGATATCCAGGGGAACTGTCCGATTTTTTTTAAACTTGGGCAAAATGATCGGCGAGTTTATCACTTACATCTTTTGCGTTGGCGATGAGGTTGTCATTAACTTTAAATTCTGGGGGAGGACTGGGAGTAAATTTCCCAGCAATCTTTTCTATTTTTTTCCATATACTGCAGATAGGTGCTTGGTGGTTAAGTGGACGATACAAATGACACCCATGACTGCCTTCTAGTAGTTTTCATTGCCTTTCGAAACGCACTCTATTCTGTTTCTATATTATCATGTTTGCTATAGTTCGGTGTCTACGATAACGTGTAAGTGATGTTCGTGTGACTTGGTGTAAC
>NC_061092.1:70395547-70405547 GCF_015104395.2 Macrobrachium nipponense
ACTTTGTAATATTTTCAAGAGGTTTTCAAACAATGTTCAAGATTTCAAGAAGTGTCGTTATATTATCAACACATTTTCAAAGTATTTTAAAGAGTTTCTTAAGGGATTTCACTAGTACTGGAGAGTTTCAAAAGGCTATAAAAGAGTTTTGAAAGATTTTCAAAGGATTTCAATATCTTTCAAATTTTATTAAAAGCTTCCATTAGGTTTTCAAAGGTTTTCAATGTCTTTATTCGATTTTCAAGATATTTTCTAATTATTTTTGAGATTTCAAAAAATCTTATGCTATTTTCAAAATATTGTCAGTGCAGTTTCAAGGGATTTTTAAGAGATTTCACTAGTCTAATGAGATCTTCAAAAGGTTTCAAGAGAGATTTTGAACATTTTCACGACATTTCATGAGATTTTTTATTTTATTTAAAGCTTTCATGAGGTTTTCAAAGGTTTTCAAGAGACTTTATGATATTTTCAAGAGGTTTTCAGACAATGTTCAAGGTTTCAAGAAGTCTCTTGATATTATTCAAAAACAAAAACATTTTTCAAAGTATTTTTTTTTTTTAAGAGTTTCTTAAGGGATTTCATTAGTACTGAGAGTTTCAAAAGGTTTCAAGAGATTTTTTGAAAGATTTTCAAAAGGTTTAATTGATTTTCGAGTGTCTGTATGATATTTTCAAGGATTTTTTCAAGCTTGTTTGAAAGGGTTTTTAAGATTTTAAGAAATCTAATATTTTCAAGATATTTTCATGGCATTTTTTAGAGATGTTCAAGGGATTTCACTAGTTTACATAAGATTTTGAGATTTTCAAAAGGTTTCAAAAAGTTTTAAAAATTGTCGATAGGTTCATGAGATTAATAATATTTTCTCAAAAGTTCCATGAGGTTTTCAAATGATTTTTAAGACATTTTACGACATTTTCGATGGTTTTCAAAGGATTTTAAGATTTTAATTGAACATCTGCATATTTCTTGGATCGTTACTGCTGTGACAATTATTAATCTTACCTTGAAAAGCTCTGACGAAATTCTTTTTTGTATTTGAGCTGACGGTTCCCCCTCCTTAAAATATGATTAGCCAATTCATGTAAAGTCAAATGAAAAGTTTTTATCTTTAAACCACTGGTCTCAAAGAAAAAATATCAATGATATTACGTTTTAAAAAAAATTCTTAAATAAACTTAACTTAAAAGTCGTTGTCTTGGGATTCGCTTTAAAACAAATTTGATAACACAATTAGTGTTATGTGTTAGGAATTGAGGGTTATTTGTCTTTCCTTCAACATCTTTATCAACAGCAAAAAATAAACTATGCCGATGTCCAGGACTTAAGCCTAAAAGCATAATGAATTACCTGAGTCAATTTCAAGCATTACAAAAAACTAGAAAAATGAGGAAAAAACGCAATCTTAAAATAACTGCATTGTTGAAAATATAAATTCATGCTTCGTTAAGCATAAAATGAGGGTTTAAGACTGAGCCATTCATTCTGATATGAAGCCAATATTTCGTCTTTGTCTCCTTGTGTATATCTTTCTGTAGTGACATCTTTTATATAGTTGAAAAATAGATGAGTTCTCTTGCTGTAAAATGGTTTAAAGAATCCTTAAATTATTCTATAACTAAATTAACTCTTCACTGTATCTCTATTACATAATTACTATGATGCCATTAGGAAGGAAATTCAGAAAATATGTAAACAATATAATGAAAGAATTGTCATCCGAGATAGACAGTTCAGATTGTCATACATATGAATGCCAGGAAAACCCAAGAGTGCAGATGAAGATGGTTTAAAGGGCAGTTGGTGACCAGTGAAGGTGATAAATAAAAGCTTACAAGTAAGATCATGAAAAAAGAAGTGTTAGGGAAACATAGACGAGTAAGGCATAAAAGAAGGGAAGATTGCATGTCTTACAAGTGTGTAATGTTAAGTGAAATCACAAATCATGTCTTGCCTGGAGACAAGCTGACCTGTAAGGGCAGCTTACTTGAGCGTAGGAATTTAAGTACGCAAGCAGTTTAACCGAGAGATCACTCCCCCTGTCGGTAGGCATGTACATTCGTTTGTACGTATGTTACAGGTCTAATAGTCCAAGGCACTTGCGAAAGTCACATTATTTTCGGTGAACACAAAGAGGTCAGGTGGTACACGCCGAGTGTTAGGAGAGAAAGCCCCATCGTAAAGGTAGGACATATTTTGTAAAGACTTAGAGAGAAAAGTGTGAAATACTCTCTTTATGTGAATACTTTGAAAAGAGTGATGTGGGAAGTGTATATTTTATCCATTATTATCTTTATTACAGATGGGTCCTATTCCATGGCTAATTTAGAGACGGGATTCTCTAACCTGACTATGTTAAATGAACTTATTGACATTTTGGGTCTGGGAGTGAATTCTTAGTCAGGAGGGTAGAATGTTAACTTACTGGTTTCTTTATGGGCAGATTTGGGTTTTCTGTCATTATGACTTGTTGATCATTTTGTTCTATTTTATATTCAACTGCTTTGGGTAATAAATAGTATATTTTTATACTTACAAGATCTTAATAGCCTAACGGCATGGTTGCAGACAGAGGGCACCTATCATGTATTAACGTAATTGGCATTGCTTTTGCTTTATTTTTATCTCAGCCTTGTTTCTGCTTTTGTTATATTTTGTTGTATATAAAATTTAGCGTAAGGAAATTAGTTTTTTAAGGCGTTAGTTTTAAGCTTTACTTTGGTCTCGCTGAGCGTCAAGCGAACTGCTTGTTAAACCTCTTCCCCGCTTGTTTAATGTTTGTGAGCATCTTATTAATGCTAGTTTTTTTTGTTTTGTTTATCTTTCGAGTGGTTGGTGAAAAGGACACCAGTGAGGATATTGGAGGGGCGCAACTTTTTCCCGATAACAGTTCGGGCTCGCTATTCTCCCTGCATGGTTGTGCAGCTGGCATATTTTTCTTAATCGTCCTTCGAAGGATTCGTCGTTGTCAGTATTGAAGGCGCAGGGGCATTTCGGCCATCTGCGGTGACTTACCCCCTTACTGTGTGTACTTTCCTGCGGGCTCTGATTTCAGCGCTGGATCCCGACAGAGTGGACGTGGGAGGGACATCATTTGGGTTTTGTCCTACCGACTTCCCTTCTGAGCTGCAGCGGTGGGGGCATTGAGGCCCGTGAAGGTGCAAAGTAGGGCGGTTGCTACCAGGTAGGGAATTTCCCTTGTGTTTTTGGTCGGGAGCACGACAGACTCCTTCCCCATGGTATTGGTGACCTGTGTAGCTGCACGCCCTTCAAATAGCTTGAATATTGGCCTGGTACGTGGCATTGTCCCAGAGAGTGTAAGAGATCACGGCTCCCCTATATTTCGGCCCCCCCCCCCCCTACCCACAGCAAAAAAAAAAAGGCAACTGTTTATCCTGAATTATTTGGGAATCCATGTCATCCCCTAAATTCAGTGTGAGAAAGCTACTTTGCGTACATTTTTATATTATATATATATATATATATATATATATAATATAAATAAATATATATATATATATATATATATATATATATATATATATATATGCCAATCTGTGTATATCTTTCCACGAGTGATGCTGTAATTTTTCATTATTTCTTGTGTATTATCTATTAAGATGTTTGATACTTTTTATATTTAAGATTTAGTTTATAATTGTAGGTAGGAGAATTAGTTTTCCCCCTGTTGGTCTCTTACTTCTTTCCTCTCTGCTTAGTGATAGGTATTGGTTTATATTTATGTTGGTGTTGGGCCCATTTTACTAAATTTATTTAGTTTATCTCTCAATATTTTCTGTCTAAGGGTTTAGTATTAGTGATTAGGAACTCCTACGGGAGTAGTAAGGACTAAGTTGTATCCGGTATAGTCACAAGGCTGACTTTATTATTCTTTTTGCTTTGATTGTTAATAAATATTGTTGAGTTTTTTCCTGTTTTGTTTTTGTCTCCGCTGACTGAATTTATCTGGATACTTGGTAAGATCACTGCCCTCTCTATTCTTGTTCAAAAGAACTTGCACCCTGGCCCAACAAGGGTCATAACAGCACCATTGACAGCAGGCAAGGGTTTCAAATTTGTGCAGTTTAATAAACAGTGTTTGGGGGGGGGGGGGAGGGGGTAAGACATGCATGAAGATACAAAAGAAAGAGAAATGCATGAACGAAGGGAGGACACAAGAAAGACACATCAGAAAGAGGCCGATGAAAAGACCCACACAGATTAGGGATTAACCAGTGAAGAAGAAGAAGAAGAAGAAGAAGAAGAAGAAGAAGAAGAAGAAGGAAAGAAAGAAAGACAGTGAGAAAAGGAGTCTGGATTCCTGGATAGTCGGGGGACGTCCGAAACTTGTCCTGTATTGGAATCCCAAACCGAGAGGTAGTCCTTAATCGGCGATTCCTAAGAGGGGCTTCTGACTCTCGGGACATCAAATGTTACGGAGTGAGAAATCGGCTCCATAACAAATGGAAGGCCCGAGGCTCTTTATTTCGGACAATCCCGGAGTCTGAGTGAGCAGCATCATTAAGATGACTAAGGAATAGTTGCTTTGTGTTTTAAAAGACTCTATGATTCTATGTAATATTTAGGACAATTTCAGTTATTCTGAAACCGTTTATGTATGTTATGCTTAATATATAACCAGTCTTTCAGGCCACATATTATAAAAAAAATGTAAAAGCATTTTAATTAAATTTTGAAAACTAGATATATCCATATCGATAATCAAGCCTCGATGACGTCATCATGTTGCCAAAGTGACTTGCGCTGACTCCGAAAATCCTGAGAAATTTTTTCCTCATTCATCCTATCTTCCTTAAGACAGTGGGTTGAAGGGGCACTCAGATATTCATTTAAAAATCAATTGTTGGTGTTTTGAAGGAATATTAAGAGTTACTTGAAACATAAATAATAAATCTTTCTAAAACAAGTAATGAAATTATAATTGGTGAAATATTTCTCATAAATTAACATAATTAGATACTATCAGATTTCTAAAAAAAATATTACCCAAATAAGTTCTCGCGTAAACGCTGTGTTTCTTAAGGATGTTTTTCACCGAATGTGCAAAGATGTTAAGTGGAAGTTCGTGAAAAATAATGCAACCGAAAACATTCACACTCATATCGTGGATAAAAAATGTTTCTATTTTGTCAAACCACGAATCCTGTTTTAATTTCATATTGAAATATTTCAAAGCGTAGTTGTGCATCCCCTCATTTTTTTTTTTTCCAGAGACAGGTCCAAATTAAAGTTGCTCTTTGTAATGTTGAGAGAGAGAGAGTTAGAGAGGGAGAGAGAGAGAGAGAGGGGGAGAGGGACAGAGAGAGGGAAGGAAGGAATTTGCAGGAGAAAAAGAACTGAGGAGGATTTCGGACTGTAGTCTTCTAGGTAGGAACTGCAGCAGAAGGTCGCGGAAATTGAACACTGGTCAACTTTTATTGTAGTCTCTCTCCACTGGAATTGGATTCTGCTTGTGATTCTGCGGTGAAGGATTTTCATATTTATTCCCAATCTTTTTCTTCTCTTTTTTCGTTAACTTCCTTAAGAGAGTCTCTGCTGTTAGTTTTGGTTGTTTCCTCATATCTATATTAATAATGAAGCATAATTTATATTTTATTATTGATGGAAATTTTCCCATTTGTGTTTGAAAGAATTTTTTATGTATTAAGTAAAACAACTGTTATTTCATGTTCGTAGTTTATCAATTCTTGCAGAAGAAAAATTCATCCAGTGTTTTATTTCATAATTTTAGCGGCATTTTCTCCTTTAAATGTCATTCCTTCTTTGAATATAAACTTTGTCCCCTGATTTTTGTTGTTGCAAATCTAATTTAACTTTTGCCTATTTATTGGATCGTTACTGCCGCGATTATTATTAATCTTACCTTGAAAAGCCTTGACGAAATTCTTTTTCATTTTTGAGCTGACGGTTCCCCCTCCATAAAATATGATTAGCTCATTCCATGTAAACTAAAATGAAAAGTTTTTATTTTTAAACCACTGGTCTCAAGGAAAAAATATCAATGATGTTACGTTTTCAAAAATTTATGAAATAAACTTCAATAAAAAGTCGTTGTCTTGGGATTAATTTTAAAACCAATTTGATAACACAAGTAGTGTTATATCCTAGAAAGTGAGGGTTATTTGTCTCTCCTTGCCACGTCTTTATCAACAGCAAATAATAAACTACATTTATGAAAACATTCAACCTGCCGATGGCCAGGATTTAAGCCTAAAATCATAATGAATTACCTGAATCAATTTCAAGCATTACAAAAAAACTAGAAAAATGAGGCAAAAAAACGTAATTTTAAAATATATACATTGTTAAAAATATAAATTCATGCTTCACTAAGCATAAAATAAGGCTTTAAATCTGAGCTATTCATTCTGATAATAAGCTAATATTTCGTGTTTGTCTACTTGTGTATACCTTTCTGTAGTAACATCTTTTTTTATGGTTGATAAAAAAATGAGTTCTTTTGCTGTAAAATGGTTTTAAGAATCATGAAATTATTCTATAACTAAATTAACTCTGCACTGTATCTCTATTACATAATTACTTTGATGTAATTAGGAAGAAAATTCTGAAAATATGAAAAGAATATCATGATAGAATTGTCATCAGAGATAGACAGTTCAGATTTTCATACATATGAATGCCAGGGAATCCCAAGAGTGCAGATGAACATGATTTAAAGGGCACCTGAAGACCAGTGAAGGTGATGAAAACCTTTGAAAACTTCATAGAAGTTTTTAATAAAATTGAAATGCTCATGAAATCCTTTGAAAATCTTTCAAAACTCTCTTGGGCCTTTTTGAAAATTTCATGAAACTAGCGAAATCAACTAAAAATCTCTTGAATATATAACGATAAAGTTTTGAAAATGTCATGAGATTTTTTGAAATCTTATAAATCATTTGAAAACCTCTCGATTATATCATGAATACACATGAAAACCTTTGAAAACCTTATGGAAGCTTTGAATAAAATTGAAAATCTCATGAAATCTTTTAAAAATCTTTCAAAACTCTCTTGAAACATTTTGAAAATCTCATGAGGCTATTAAAATCCCATAAAAATCTCCTGAATATATAATGATCATATTTTGAAAATAACATAAGACTTCTTGAAATCTTGAAAATCGTTTTAAAACCTCTTGAAAATATCATAAAGTCTGTTGAAAACCTTTGAAAACCTCATGGAAGCTTTGAATAGAATTGAAAATCTCATGAAATATTTTGAAAATCTTATAAAATTCTCTTGAAACCTTTTGAAAATTTCATTAAACTAATGAAATCCCTTAAAACCTTTTGAAAATATATTGAAAATATTTTGAAAATATCATGAGATTTTTTGAAATCAAATAAATCATTTAAAAACCTCATGAAAATATTATGAAGATACTTGAAAACCTTTGGAAACCTTATGGAAGCTTTGAATAAAATTACCAATTTCATGAAATCTTTGAAAATCTTTCAAAACTCACATGAATCTTTTGAAAATCTTTCAAAACTCTCTAGCAACCTTTTGAATACCTAATGAAACTAGTGAAATCCCCTAAAAGATTTTTGAATATTAATTGATAATATTTTGAAAATAACATAAGACTTCTTAAAAATTGTATAATCATTTTAAAACCTCTTGAAAATATCTTCAAAATATCATATAGGTACTTGAAAATCATTTGAAAACCTCATGTGAGCCTTGAAGAATATGAAAAATCTCATAAAACCTATTGAAAATCTTTCAAATCTTTCTTGAAACCTTTTGAAAATCTCAAAAAACATAGTGAAATCCCTTAGAATTTCATGCAAAAATGTTAGAAATATTTTAAAAATATCATATTACTTCAGAAAATCTTAAAATCCTTTGAAAACCTCTTGAAAATGTCGTAAAATACATTGAAAATCATTTGAAAACCTCTTGAGACTTTTTAAAAAATAAAAAATCTCATGAACCTATAAAAAATATTTAAAACTATTTTGGAACCTTTTGAAAATCTCAAAATTTCATGGAAGCTAGTGAAATCCCTTGAAATTCTCTAAAAATACCATGAAAATATCTTGAAAATATTATTAGACTTCTTGGAATCTTGAAAATCCTTTGAAACCCACTTGAAAATCTCTTGAAAATATACAGACACTTGAAAATCATTCGATGAAACCTTTTGAAAATCTTTCAAAACTCTATTGAAACCTTTTGAAACTCTCCGGTACACGTGAAATCCCTTAAAAATCTCTTAAAATACTTTGAAAATGTGTTGATAATATGAAGAGACTACTTGAAATCTTGAAAATAATTTAAAAACTCTTGAAAATATCATAAAGTCTCTTGACTGCCTTTGAAAACCTCTTGGAAACTTTAAATAAAATTGAAAATCTCATAAGAAGCTTTGAAAATCTTTCAAATATCTCTTGAAAACTTTTGAAAATCTCATTAAACTAATGAAAGCCCTTAAAAATCCCTTGAAAATACATTGAAAATATTATAAAAATATCATGGGATTTCTTGAAATTTTAAAAATAATTTGAAAATCTCTTGAAATCATATGAAGACACTTGCAAACTTTTGAAAACATCATAAAAGCTTTGAATAAAATTTAAATGCTCTTGAAATCCTTTGAACGTCTTTCAAAACTCTCTTGAAACCTTTTGAAAATCTCCAGAAACTAGTGAAATCCCTTAAAAATCTTATGAAAATATATTGAAAATATTTTGAAAATATTATGATATTTTTTTAAAATCTTATAAATCATTTGAAAACCTCTTGAAAATACCATTGAGATGCTTGAAAATCTTTGACACCCTTATGGAAGCTTTGAATAAAATTGAAAGTCTGATGAAATCTTTTGAAAATTTTTCAAAATTCTCATGAAAACTTTTGAAAATCTCATAATACTAGTTAAATCACATAAAAATCTCTTGAATATATATTGATAATATTTTGAAGATAACTATAAAACTTCTTGAAAATTTAGAAATAATTTTAAAATCTCTTGAAAATATCTAGTAAATGTTAAAGTCACTTGAAAATAATTTGAAAACCCCATAATACTAGTTAAATCACATAAAAAACTCTTGAATATATATTGATAATATTTTGAAGATACTATAAAACTTCTTGAAAATTTAGAAATAATTTTAAAACCTCTTGAAAATATCTAGTAAATGTTAAAGTCACTTGGAAATAATTTGAAAACCCCATATGAGCTTTGAAGAATATAAAAGATCTCATAAAGCCTATTGAAAATCTCTCAAATCTCTCTTGAAACCTTTTAAAAATCTAAAGAAAGCTAGTAAAATCTCTTAGAATTTCTTTCAAAAATATTAGAAATATCTTGAAAATGTCATATTATTTCATGAAATCTTAAAATCCTTTGAAAACCTCTCGAAAACGTCGTAAAATACCTTGAAAATAATTTGAAAACCTCATGGAAGTTCTGGGAAAATATAAAAAATCTCATGAACCTATGGACAATCTTTAAAACTGTTTTGAAACTTTCGAAAATCTCAAAATCTCATGTAAACTAGTGAAATCCCTTGAAAATATATTCAAAATATCATTAGATTTCTTTAAATCTTAAAAATCCTTTCAAACCTGCTTGAAAAAATACTAGAAAAATCACAGAGACACTTGAAAATCTATGAAACCTTTTGAAAATCTTTCAAAAATATCTTGAAACCTTTTGAAACTCTCCAATACTAGTGAAATCCCTTAACAAACTCTTAAAAATACTTTGAAAATGTGATGATAAAACCAGGAGACTTCTTGAAATCTTGAACATTGTTTGAAAACGTCTTGAAAATATCATAAAGTCTCTTGAAAAGCTTTGGAAACTTAATGAAAATTTTGAATAAAATTTAAAAGCTCTTGAAATTCGTTGATAATTTTTCAAAACTCTCTTGAAACCTTTTGAAAATTTCATTGAAACTAGTGAAATCCCTTAAAAACATTTTGAAAATAAATTGAAAATATTTTGAAAATATCATGAGATTTTTTA
>NC_061092.1:70410547-70414308 GCF_015104395.2 Macrobrachium nipponense
CAGACATCTCACAGGTTATTGGAGGATGAGTCATTATCATTTAACACGAATTTGGAGTGACTTTGACATATAATACCTCCCCAACTTAAGAGTCATTCCAACCCTAGATAGTTGAAATGACGTAGACAAAGCCATTTACAATGATAGTCAACTCACTTCCACACCCTTGAGAGATATCTAATAATACAAGATCTAAAGTTACTGAAACTCTGTGATGGATAAATGCCAACAGACAATAAACATTTTTTTACTGGGCTCGCAAAAATCTAATAATAAATGTTTGAATATATGAAAGAACGAGGCAATGTGACCTACCTAATAACAAACTAAAAAATTGTCTTGAAAGATTCTTTAAAACAATAGTGAGAAATAAGCAAAACCACAAAATTGCTCTACTCTCAGAGAGCTAATAATTACTGGAAATATTTCCTTCTCAGAAATTAACTAAATAATAAAACGTAACATAATTAAATATATCTAAACGGAGATACTAACTACATTAAAATAAATGATTTAATAATCATTATGTAATTCAGTGTCACTAAACATAAATCTTATTCTAACTTTAACATAGAAGGGTTAATAGTAAAGCTTAACTTAAGGCGACACACGCTATTAGTTTGCTCTGAAGGGACGATACAACGCATTCGTAGGGGTGTTATTAACCCTACCATTTTGTAAGGTAATTGACCCTGTGCCATTAGGGCTAAGTATATAATAATTATTACCTTTGGATAATCCTTGCAGTTGGTGATCAGTATCTGAATTTCTCCCTAGAGAATATTACTGTAAATCAAAAGGATAGAATCAGGGAAATGGGTAATTCTCCTCAAAGAATAAACAAAATTACAAACAATATAGCCCTCCTCAGAGAACATTGGAAATTCCACAAACATATATAGACTATGTATGGATATTTAATCAAACATGCGAATTAAAAAGAACAATGCATAAAGAAGCCATGCTTTAAAATGACGTTGCCTTAGTAGACAAAGCTAAAGTTATAGCAATCCTGCTGGCTATATGTTCCTAGTCTCTTGGAATGTGTTAGGTGCCAATTGTGCCACTTTGATGACAATCTGCGCCGTCTAGTAGTAAGAAACATGAATCCAAGTTCTGTTTTGAGCGTTCTGAGTGTCACCATGAGTTGTTCAAACGATGCAGTGCCCGCTTTTCCAGCATTGCACAGTTCAGAGCAAACGCTATCCATCAAAAGAAAGTGATTGAAACAGCGCCTGTTATGTCTGTCGATATATGGACTCAAACTGAAGCAGTTCCTGATTTATGTGTCGATACAGAAACTCAGACTGAGCAGTCTGCAACCCCAATTCTGCACCTCAAGCCTCTTCCCTTCCTACTTTAAATCCCATTATCAAAGTTCATACCTCGAATTTGCCTGTCGGCCCTGAAGAACAAAAATAGACAAAGTTGCTCTTAATTACAACAAACCTCTACGACATCCTAAGTAAAAATCCAGTTTTCCCAGAAGGGTATGATTCGGGGTAAAAGGCAGATGTGATTTGTTGAGATCTTATTTTGATGAAATCTACAAAGAATAAAACGTTTCCCTCCCCGATGAGTTCGTCACACAGAGGCTTCGTGAAAATTACTCTGATAATTTTCAATCCATTGATTGGGAGCTAACTCCTCTGTCCCCCCATTTTTATGCTTTTATTTTTCGGCCGCCCGACGTCTAACGGCCGAAATGTTTCATCTATCGTTCTTACTACCATTTAAGCTGTTACTACTTTCTCTGCTGCTTTCTCTACAACTAAAAATTCTTTGTTTTCCTCCATCGATCCCTTCCACTGAAAGATTGATGTTTTCCCTTTGGTCAAGTATGTTGAAAATGGTATTGTATTTCCCGGGTTTTCTTTTTTCTGTTTATTTTTTTTTCCTCAGACAACAAATACTTCATTTTCCTTCCTGGCTATCTCCGACTCGCTAATACTCGCTACTGACGTCTTTTCTCTGCTACTAACGGGTGGCCCATGGCCCAAAGAGGTTTATAACTTTGCCTGTTAAACTATTTTCAATGTCATATACATAGGTCATAATAAAGAATTTCCATTCATATCCTTAATCTCGTCTGCACATCCAAAAATGACATACGAGCTGCTCTTTGAGTAAGAGTCCGTGTTACTATAAAGGCCAGCTTAATCAAAAGAAAATTGTAAGGAATACAAAATACAGTCGCTAGATTAAAGAAGGATTACATTTCGTAACATATCAACTCCTGCACTAATTGAGCTACATTGGCTACAAGTAAATCAAGAATAGAATACAAAATACTTCTTACAGTTTTTAAAGTACTTAAATATGATGAAACCAATATCTGAGGAAATGTTTAAGCTTCTTTAGACCTGAAATGAATATTGTGATCAGACAAGCAATTGAATGAAGCATGTAGGCTATTTGAACCTAGAACAAATTATAAAACAGGCGAGAGACCATTTGAACACTGCACGAAAAATATACAACAAAATGCAACCCGAAGTGAAACCCATAAAGAAGGAAGCAAATTTATAATAGAACAACAGACTCTCCTATTCTGCAGGAGCCACAACAACCTAGAGAAAATACTAAACGACAATTACAAAATACAAGAGGAACTTTTTTGAAAATGTAAAAGAGTGAATCATCCCTCCATGAGCGCATGTACATAAAACAAAACCAAACAATGTAAAAATAAGTGAAATACATACACACCCTTTCCACACATACAAAACCATAGTCCCCTCACCCTCCCCATCCGCCTAAAAGTATGTCTGAAGTCACAGACGAAGCGTCGCTGAAAGATATTCAAAAGGAAGATACTCAAAACATTCGAAATATCTTATATTACTAAACTCTACTGAGGCAACACCTCACTTTTAACTTACCGATGTTAATAAATTAGCTACTATATTTGTCTCGGCATTTATAATGCTTACCATAGGTGCGTTACTCACCTGTTTAAGTAACAATGAGGATGACGCCATAAGAAAAATAGAGAACCTGTATAAGCTCAGCGCTGCTGAAGCAGCAATAACCTTCAACAAGACCTGTTTGAAAGATGGTTTCCTAACCAATTATTATTATTATTATTATTATTATTATTATTATTATTATTATTATTATTATTATTATTATTATTATTATTATTATTATTATTATTGTTATTATTATTATTTTAGTTTTTTTTTATTTTTTTATAATAATTTCTGCTATACCACTGAAATTTAGTTTTTATTGCTTGCTCATTTAATAATCTATGTCAATATATTATTCCTATGTACTGTTACTGTAATTATTACATTTCTGATAGTGTATTTTTTCTTTCTATTAATTTTACCTTTCATAAAAAATTTGTCCATTGTTGAAAATAATCCTGACTTCAGACCTGTATTTTTAGAAGGATTCTCACTTCCCTGAATTCCTCGGCTCCATTCCATAAAGACACAAGATACTCCGGAAGTAGGAGTTGCACAAAGCAATTTCTACTCGTATGCTCCTTACGAGGAAACAGGTGCTGCACTAATTTAAAAATGAAGCAGACACATTTTTTTACTAAATTGAACATTACTATTTTCAGATGGTTTCTCTACACATAGCCTCTTCATCAGAAATATTAGAAAAAAAAAAGGTGTGCTTTACTATAAACACGATAAACTTCATCCTTGTTCTGAAATATGATAATAATTGCTTAGGAAGGAAGCATTCTTTCGTCAATTTGTTTTATACGTATTTATGTAATGATTAAGTCTGATTAAACACACACA